>NC_136483.1:22324377-22566877 GCF_053919585.1 Euprymna scolopes | reverse complement strand
CAGTGTGAAACTTGCATAGTCAACTAGAAAATCCGTGCTAAACTGTTGCAAACTGCAGATTCTTGCAAACTCAAGACTGTTGCAAACTGCCGCAAAATTCACTTCTAAACGCGTTAATTCTGATATGCATTCATGCCTGAGATTTCTTCATCACAGATTAATTAATAATCCTATTATCAGATGCTTTTGTAAACAACTTCATATACCTTTGTTCGGCTGATACTTATTTCCTATTTTTTTAATTTGCAAAACACATGGAGGGGGAACGTCGGCAGTATAGCATTAAGACCAAAAATACAGTTAACCCATTTGGATATTTATAAAAGACAAGCAACAAATGCATAATAAAGAAATATATTTAGCTTAACTAGACCGAAAAGCTGCTGAAGTAGCTCGCGTTATCAACGAAACTTTTGGCCCAGATATCAATACTGAACGCACAGCACAATGGTGGTTTAAGAAATTTAGTGACGGCGAGTCTGGAAGATGACGAATGTAGTGGTCGGCCATCGGATGTTGACAACGATCAATTAAGAGCCTTAGTTGAAGACAATGCCCAATTGTTTGAGAACTTGCTTTTGAATTAGATGTAACGTATACGACGATTTCCAACCACTTAGAGAGTGAGAGAGAGAGAGAAAGAGAGAGAGAGAGAGAAAGTAACCCCGCAAGAAGAACGACCTTTTTCTTGGCCGAGTTGTGACTTGCGATAAAATGTGGGGGTTTTACGACAATCAGTGACACTCTGCTCAGGGGTGAGACGCTGACGAAGCCCCACATCACTTATAGAAGCCAGAGTTGCACTAAAAAAGGTCATACTAATTGTTTCGTGGTTTGCGACGGGTTTCATCTATTACGATTTTTGAATTTAGACGAAATCATTGCGGCAGAGAAGTACTACCAACAAATGGTTGAAATGCATCAGAAACTTCGACAACAACACTCAGCATTAGTCAACAGAAAAGGACCAATTTTTCTCCACGACAATACCCGACCGCACGTTGTTAAAACCGACACTGCAGACGTTGAACGAATTGGACTACAAAACTCTGCCTCATCCGCTGTACTACTACACCTACCGACTACCACTTTTTCAAGCATCTAGACAACTTTCTGTGTGAAAAATGCCCCAAACATTTAAGCTATATCAAAAACGGTTTCAGCGACTTCATCGCCACCAGAACTCAAGATCTTTACGTTGCTGACGTAAATACACTTGTTTTGCGTTGGCAAAAGTGTGTTAATTCTGACGGTACTGTTTTCGACCAATAAATTTTTGTTTGAACCGAGATATGTTCATCTGAATTTAAAAGTTAAAAACCGCAAGAGCTTTCTTGTCAACCTGATAAATAATTGCTTTTGCTTATTTTTTCAACGAATAAATTGTCAGTGTAATCAGTATTCGACTTTTTCACACTTAATGCACCTTTACTTTTATTTAAAACAGAATAATTTTATTTATTGTCACAAAAAAGAACATCGAGTTAAAAATGTAAATTTCATAATTAAAAAGTCCCTTCCATTTTATTACAACAAAATGGCCAAGAACATATTACCTGAAAGTACTTCTTTTAAACTCCTCGGTCTAACGTTTACAGGGAATATGAACTGAAATATATACATTGAGAGCATTGCCAAGGCTGCTGCAAAAAAGCTGGGCTCTCTCTACCGTGCTAGAAAATTACTTACGCCTGAAAGTATCCTGTACCTCTATAAGGCCACCATTCTCCCATGTATAGAGTACTGTTGTCACATTTTGGGCTGGTGCATCTGCTGCTTGTCTCTCGCTCCTAGACAGGGTTCAAAAGAGAGTCACCAACCTGATAGGTCCTGAACTGTCATCCAGGCTTCAGCTTCTGTCCCATCGACGAGATGTTACATCCCTCTGCCTGTTCTACAAGTACTTTAATGGCGAATGCTCTGACGAACTGCAAGCACTTGTACCTCCTCGATCTGACTACCCCCAACAAACCCGACAAGCAACTAAGTCCCACCCCTTTACAGTAGAGATCCCTATGTGTAAGAAAGACTTTTACCTCAATAGTTTCTTTCCCAGAACTGCAAGTCTGTGGAACTCCCTTCCAGGACTCTGCTTCCCCAAATGTACTGATATGCAGAAGTTCAAGTGTAATGTGAAAAAAAATCTTTCTACTCATCTCTCTTTATAATGCCCCCGCAAATTATGTCCCCGATAGTAGCCCCCTACTTCAAAGTGGCACTGTGCCTTGTTTAGGGTGAAAATTGAATAAAATAAGAAATGAATAAAATAGGTTTACACAAATGAATCAATTTCTTTATAATTCTCAAAATTAAAGAAATTAAGTGATAATACTTTTAATTCCTTCATAAATTTTGAAAATAAAACTAATTTTCTGACATTTTGGGCTTCCATAGAGTTTGTTCGCGACGCTTTGATTGTTGCTTTGATTGTTGCTTTGATTGTTACTTTGATTGTAACTTTGATTGTTGCTTTGATTGTTACTTTGATTGTTGCTTTGATTGTTGCTTTGATTGTTGCTTTGATTGTTACTTTGATTGTTGCTTTGATTGTTGCTTTGATTGTTACTTTGATTGTTGCTTTGATTGTTACTTTGATTGTTACTTTGATTGTTGCTTTGATTGTTGCTTTGATTGTTGCTTTGATTGTTACTTTGATTGTTACTTTGATTGTTACTTTGATTGTTGCTTTGATTGTTGCTTTGATTGTTACTTTGATTGTTGCTTTGATTGTTGCTTTGATTGTTACTTTGATTGTTGCTTTGATTGTTACTTTGATTGTTGCTTTGATTGTTACTTTGATTGTTGCTTTGATTGTTGCTTTGATTGTTGCTTTGATTGTTGCTTTGATTGTTACTTTGATTGTTACTTTGATTGTTGCTTTGATTGTTACTTTGATTGTTACTTTGATTGTTGCTTTGATTGTTACTTTGATTGTTACTTTGATTGTTGCTTTGATTGTTGCTTTGATTGTTACTTTGATTGTTACTTTGATTGTTGCTTTGATTGTTGCTTTGATTGTTGCTTTGATTGTTGCTTTGATTGTTACTTTGATTGTTGCTTTGATTGTTGCTTTGATTGTTGCTTTGATTGTTACTTTGATTGTTACTTTGATTGTTACTTTGATTGTTACTTTGATTGTTACTTTGATTGTTACTTTGATTGTTGCTTTGATTGTTGCTTTGATTGTTACTTTGATTGTTACTTTGATTGTTACTTTGATTGTTGCTTTGATTGTTACTTTGATTGTTGCTTTGATTGTGTGCAGCTGGATCTGTTACTAAACTATCGTTTCCGGTAACTGGTTAAGCTATTAATTTTATAAAAAACAAGGTGTTTTATATTTGATTCAATATCGTAAGACTATATTTTACTAATTATCTTTAAAATAGTCACAGAAAAATAATATTTACCTTTTAAAAGATTTTTGCAATAAATATATTTAACTTATAAATGTAGCTGAACATTTCAGTTTCCGATGCCGCCGTGAAAAATATTTTCATTATAACTTTTTTCACGTGTAATTGTTTTTCCCTTTTAGAGATGAACTTTAGGCTTTAATTATTCAATAACAATCAAAACGTAATTAGAAACCTACAAAAATTATAAGTCGGTTTTCAAAACAAAGGGCCTCATCAGTTTCCATCATTAAATTCCGCGTAGTTATGTATTCCCACTACCATGGCATAAAATAACAAATAAAAACTAGCTAGCCAGAAATAGAGTTTGAATTGTCAGCTTAATTTCAATTTCGGCCTGATTTTATGAATTCGGTCCAACGTTTACAGGGAGCATGAACTTGAATATATACATTGAGAGCATTGCCAAGACTGCTGCAAAAAAGCTAGGCTCTCTCTACCGTGCTTAAAAATTACTTACGCCTGAAAGTATCCTGTACCTCTATAAAGCCACCATTCGCCCATGTATAGAGTACTGTTGTCATATTTGGGCTGGTGCATCTGCTGCTTGTCTCTCACTCCTGGACAGAGTTCAAAAGAGAGTCGCCAACCTGATAGGTCTTGAACGGCTATCTAGACTTTAGCCTCTGTCCAATCGACGAAATGTTGCATCCCTCTGCCTGTTCTATAAATACTTTAATGGCGAATGCTCTGACGAACTAAAAACACTTGTACCTCCTCGACGTGACTACCTCCGACAAACCAGATAAACAACTAAGTCGCACCCCTTTACAGTAGAGATCCCTAAGTGTAACTTCATATGGTAGAAGTAAAAATACTTATTTACACTTCTATTTTTCCTCTACAAATTTTGATTAATAACTTTCCTTGTTCAAGCTCTGTAAAGAAAAAAGTCAGTTGTCGTCTGTTTCTTGTTAACATTATAAAGCTATAATCATACTACTATTGATTTAGCTTGAATGAATTACATCTCTTTAACTTAGGACGTGTGTAGAAATGAAAGAGACATCTTATTCTAACGTTTAAAAACGGCTTTATTGATTATCGTCGTTAGTAGGTTGCATAGAGAAAGGGTTAATCGTGGAAAGTGTTTCTGTGTGGAGATGTAGATTAAAGATTTGACATGTCTGTTAAAATAGAAAAGAGTTCATGTATGTTTGTGTTTAAAGTAGTAGTGGAAACGTGTGTCACGAAATAGAGATAGTACCGTAGGATAATAAAAAGGGTTCGCAGTGAAGATGTGGGCTTATGTCTATTCCTGTCTTGGAATCGGGTGAGTTCAGTTGAATCCCAAGAGAGGTTGGGGGCGACAGGTCCCTTCTACGTGAAACTGTTGTCAGTCCAAGATGAAGGAAGAGAAAAGATGTTGCCAGTTTAGCCTTGTATAAACTCAGTCACGCGACTGAGAGCCGACTTCTGATTGGACAAGCCAGGAAGCAAGTGTATTCAAAATCTCCAGCTGCGAGAATTTGCTCCTGCTTATATTTGTTACAATTTCGTCTGCTACATGTGCATTGCTTTCCGGCTAACTGAGGACGGGGCTAAGAGAATTATTATATAGACACGCCACATACACAAAGAAAGAAACAGGAAATTTAGACTTAGGTTAACACCATGTATTTAAACGCATAAATAAAGGTTAACACCATGTATTTAAACGCATAAATAAAAGTTAACACTATGTATTTAAACGCGTAGATAAAGGTTAACACTATGTATTTAAACGCGTAAATAAAGGTTAACACTATGTATTCAAACACGTAAATAAAGGTTAACGCTTTGTATTTAAACGCGTAAATAAAAGGTTAAAATTTTGTATTTAAACGCGTAAATAAAGGTTAACACTATGTATTTAAATGCGTAAATAAAGGTAATATTTATGTATTTAAACACATTTTAAAAAATGATAATAGAAACATGGCAATAAGATGAATAAAAATTACCTCAAATACAAATACACTTTTGCTGTAAATTAATTGAATTAAACAAATGGTCCACAAAAGGTTCCGATGCCAAAATAATGAATTATATTGTTTAAAGTTTATTATTACAACAATTCCAATTACATAGGAGATGAATCACAGGAATAAAATACCTAAACGCTATTTGGATTGACGCTTGGAAATATATTCGTTTGATGAATAGAAGTTGTGGCTAGATTGTCTACATCGTTGTGCATCTGGTTCTAGAAAGCACACTGAACGAATTTAGGAAAAGTTGCCCCCGGAAAACTCGTCCATTTTTGCTAGGTAGGAAAACTGGTATATTTTTGAATAAATATCGATTGAAAACGCATTTTATGACAGTTAATGAAGGGGCTATTTTTTGAAAGAGAATACACATCCCATAATATTGTTTTAAAATATTTTTACTTGTTTACTGTTGTTAAAAAAAATTTAAGTGATTTTTCTAAATATTCGCTTTCTACTTAGCTTTGTAAGTTTTTAGGGATTCAACTTATTTTAAAAAGTGTATTTAGCAAAAAAGAACCCCCCCCCCACAAAAAAAACCCAGGTAATTTCGAGTGTTATTCTTGAACAAAAAATGTCCGACATGAGAGGATCAGATCTTAGGAGGCTCGATAATCGCTCCAAAATAGAAAATTAAAGAAAATACTGTTAGTTCAAAAAAAGAACAAAAAAAAAAAAAAAAAAAAAAAACAAAGAAAATGAAAAGCTATTTTACTTTATAAAAAGCCAATGTTTCTTTCAGTACAAAATTGTTTTATTAAAATTATATTTTCTTACGCAGACTTTTAAAATAAATTTTTTTCCAACTATATAATGATACATTTTTTATGCAATAAATGTTTTGGTTTTTAAATATTTTTCTGTCTCCAAAAAGAATCTTGTTTGTTAATTATTTGCTGTGTTATTTGATCAAGAAGGAATAGGAGTTATCGCCCCTAACAATGACTTTTAAACAAAAAATGTTCTTATATTATCAAATAATAAAAAATATTTTATTCAAAATACTGGAATTAGTTTGAACACTAACATAATTTAATAAATTATTTTATATAATAATTTAATATTTGATAATACAAGAAGTGATTTTTTTTTTGTTCGTAATAACACAAGAATTGTTTAAAATAAATTCTTCTGAATAAAATATTTGCTTTCTTTGTAATACATAAGTGTTTGTTTTTTTCGTAATAACACACAACGTGTTAAAACTAAAGCATTTTAAGAAAATAAATATATGGTTTCGTTTTTAGTGTAGTGACTGTGTGATCGAGTTTGTTTGTTTTTTTAACAAGAGTAAACATGTAAAAATATTTTTTTAATGTTATGGGGGTGTGTAGTCGTCCTTAAAAACAGTATCTTCTTCAAGAACGGCCATAAACTGTGTTTTCAATTCATATTTATTCAATAATGGACCAGTTTTCCTAACTAGAAAAATGGACGAGTTTTCCCATTACGGGTTTTCCGGAAACCATGGGTCACCTAGCAAACAAATTCAGCACTAGTAAACAAAAGAAACCGTAAATATTGAATTTAACTAATTGATCTAAAAATAGCCACGATGCGTATTCGGCGTAAATGCCTAATGATAGTTTTAACAAACTATTTAGATGTGCAATGATTAATGGCAATCAAAATTATGCTATAAATGCTAAATAAATTAGTCTGATAGCGGCTTTGTGGTTGTTGAGCTGAGATATCGTTTTATTCAGTCCTAGGAGATCCAACCACCCAGGGTTCACCTGCTCTTTGAGGGATTAGTTTATTGCTAATCGCTGAAAGCACTCTTGTCAGTGAATCTTGACGGAGCTGCTCAAGCATTTTATCGACCTATATTCGCTTATCCTAGTACGTTGACTCATCAAAATGACACCTACCTTGTGTCTAACCGCCTGGCCAAATAAATAATGACTTTCAACGTAAAATTCTGCTGAGTACACAGCCAGTGTTAAGCTTTGTTTTTAGTTAATGGTTATTCTCAAATTTTTTTTTTTTTTTTTTTTTTTTTTTGTAAAGTCCTTAAAATATTTTCTTTGATAATGCAATTGTTTTCTCCTTGTCTTTTTCTTTTCAACGTTCTCCGAGTAGGGTCTGTAGTAACTCGACTTTCCCCACTTCAATCAGACGTCTTTCTTGTAGTTCAGTCTCCACCTTTCTTCTCCCTTTTTGTTTTATATCGTCATCGTTTTTTATCCTTTTAGTCCGCCAGGTTTGTCATCCTCTCTCGACCTCCCCCCTCCCCCGCCTTGCATCCCCTCAAGCGAAATTCAGCACCAGTTTCTTTCCATCGTCTATATACAAAACAAAGAACTACTTATTAAGGCGAAGTACGCGGCGTGGGTTTTCTCTCTCTGATCTGCCGATCCAGTCTCAGCCCCGCCTATCTCTTGTTTGCTTTGACATTATTTAAACGTTCATTTTTTTTTTTTTTTTAGTTATTTTACTAAATATCCGTCCAACTTTCCTTCCTCTTTTTAAAAATTGGTCACCCCTTTCCATTTCCTCTGGAAGACCTTTTCTTTTTTTATTTATTTTCCCTGCGTCAGCGGAGTTTTTTTTTTTTTTTTCTTGTTCTTTTTCTATCCTTTAAGAGATTTCATTTTTATCTTATAAATTTTTAGTTTTATTTTGTCTTTAAAGTTGTTTTTTTTTTTAACCTCCACGTATATTAAAAGGTGTGTTTTTTTAATGAGAAAATACAGTTCCCCTGAAGAGGCAGTTATGATTAGAACAAATATATAAAATAAACTGTCTCAATCTAGAATAATTTTCCTTCTTTGACCGAGGACAGAACAAACGTTTTTTTTTTTTTTTTTTTTTTAAGGCAATATGGGCTTTCGTAGATTGAATAGACAATGTGGCCGACCGATGTTGACGTCACTTAGAAACTTAAGATTGCGAAATGCAGATATAGGAACGAAATGCATTTAAATAGTTCTTTGACGAAAGAAAAAAATAATAAATAAATGAAACCGACTTTTTTGCGTCTTCTTTATTTCAATCCATTTTTTTTATAAATGATTATTTATTTTTTTCATTTTTGTCGACAATTTATTACCTAAATCTTTGTTTTTAACAAAGATTCGTTCATTTAAATGTTGTTTTAATTCTATTTATTTTAATTATTTTTTATGTAAAACATTTTCTTAAAAATTATCTGAAAAAAGACGCAAAAACAGTTTTTTTTTTTGCATCCCAAACTATTAAAACGCATTTCGTTCCTATATCCACACTTCACAATTTTAAGTTTCCACGTGACGTCAGCATCGGTCACCCATGTTGTCTACTCAACGTATGGAAGCCCATATTTGCAAAAAATATTATTCTTGTAATAATTCCTCGATCTTTTTTTTATTTCTTCGAATTTTGCTCTTGTTTCGATTACATTTTATTTATATTTTACTTGAATGGCCTAATTTATTTGTGTATTTTTCGTAAATAAATAAATTTCTGAAAATGTATCTGTTCTCATACTACATGCTATCTTTTATGTCCTCAATCAGTGACCAGGAAATTCTTCTAAATGGAAGTAATTTTAATTTTTCCTGTTCCAGAGTATCCGTTTTGAAGGAATCCTCGCCCCGTATTAAAACTGACATTGTGTCAGTCGACCCTCATAAGGAGGAAATAAATAAGGACCCTCTTTACTTTCCTAAGTCTGAACGAGTCATCTAAAACGTTTTCTTTTTCGATGGAGTTACTATTTATCAAGGCCGGAATGCAACTCGAGAATAATGAGTTTAAGGAAGTTGGTGAAGTCTAGTCTGAATCTCTTTCTATATATAATTATGCATGCGTATAAATATTTGTTTAAAAAAATTTGTCTACCAAATTGCTCTGTCAGTTTTTGGTCTACAGACATGAAACTTAATATATAGGGTATTCGAACCCATGCAAAACTTCATATTTGGGTTTCAGCCGAAGAAAATCGGTGCAAAAGTGTGAAAATTCAAAAATTAAATTTGACAGATGAAGGTCGAACGACGACATTACGAATATGCATGCGTAACGTAATAGCTATTGTTTCATATTTTAATTTTTAGCCTTGCAACAAACATGTCTTTATAGCTCAGGCATTAACATCAAAAGAAATAGTAAATCGTAAGTTAAACGTTTTGGTTTTGATTCTCGGTGATGTTGCACGAGTCATTTTTTTTTTTAACTTTTAAAATAATTACTATATATTGGGTCTTACATAATATAATAATAAATACGAAATCTGCGTTAATCACAATATCATATTTTAGCTTATTTTACAACCGGGCAACGCCAGGCGGCCTGCTAATCATATATAAACATGATAAATTTCAATAAGGAAGGCTAACACAGGAATTCTACTGTGCCGCGCCACTTTATATCAACAAGAAAACAGAAGAGGCTGCGATGAGACGGTATAGCCTCAAAAGAAACGACCTCTTCAGTGCGATGCGACCGTAACAGAAATAACTAAAAGTGTTGAGCTTCATCGTCTGCCATATTAACTGACCCTAACAAACAACATTCAAGTTGTTTTAAAAACAGAAAATAAAATATAATGAAACGAAACAAGTAGAATGAAAAAAAAGAATCAATGAATAAAGAGTCGAAGAATTTGAATGGCGAATTTGAGTGGACAAAGTCTAAGGACCGAGAAGGAAACGGTAAAAAGATGCAACAAAGATAAAAGAGGGTAGAGATCAGAAGATGGTAACCTCAAAGAGATCAAATGTTTCGTTTTATATTCTCCATTTTTTTAAAATGCGATTTTGTATCTATGTGAAAAACAAACGTTTGTTTGTCTGTCACGTTTCAGTATGGAAAAGCATTCTCCTCAGTTTGTAACGCTTCAATTTGAAATATAATTTTTCATTAGTTTGCCACGCTTAAGTTTGGAATAGCATTCTCGTACGTTTATCATGCTTAAGGTTGAAACAGTCTGAAGTAGCATTTAATTTTGGTTTGTCTTTCACACTTGAATTTTAATTATCATTTAGGTAGGTTCATTACGCTTACATTTTTGGTCTACAAAATGAAGACTATCTGACTTGTTCAGGCATTTTTGAACGTATTCGTAAATAGAATTTAGTGTTGGACGAATAATAGCAATCGGAAATCGACTAAAACCATAACTTTTTAGAATATTGGAATCGAAAAATTGGATCTTATTTTCTGATCCCAAAAATGCATCTTTTTAATGGTTTATTTATTTATTTATTTATTTATTTAATGGCTTGTTTTTATTTATTTATTTAATGGCTTGTTTTTATTTATTTATTTATTTATTTATTTATTTAATGGCTTGTTTTTATTTATTTATTTATTTAATGGCTTGTTTTTATTTATTTATTTATTTATTTATTTAATGGCTTGTTTTTATTTATTTATTTAATGGCTTGTTTTTATTTATTTATTTATTTATTTAATGGCTTGTTTTTATTTAATTATTTAATTGCTTGTTTTTATTTATTTATTTAATGGCTTGTTTTTATTTATTTATTTAATGGCTTGTTTTTATTTATTTATTTAATGGCTTGTTTTTATTTATTTATTTAATGGCTTGTTTTTATTTATTTATTTAATGGCTTGTTTTTATTTATTTATTTAATGGCTTGTTTTTATTTATTTATTTAATGGCTTGTTTTTATTTATTTATTTATTTATTTAATGGCTTGTTTTTATGTATTTATTGGCTTGTTTTTATTTATTTATTTATTTATTTATTTAATAGCTTGTTCTTATTTATTTATTTAATGGCTTGTTTTTATTTATTTATTTATTTATTTAATGGCTTGTTCTTATTTATTTATTTAATGACTTGTTTTTATTTATTTATTTATTGGCTAGTTTTTATTTAAGATAAAATTTTACATTACTATTGCTAATGATAAATATTCGAGTTTAAACATTTAAAAATTTTTTTTTATTCCATTTTTACCCCAAACAAAGCACAGTTCTACTTTGATGTAGAGGACTACTATCGGGAACACAAATTGCAGGGATACTATGTAGGGAGTTGAGCAGCGAGATGTCTGTTCACATTACACTTGAACTTCTGCATGTCAGTACAGTTGGCAAAGCAGAATCCTGGAAGGGAGTTCCAAAGTCAAGCAGTTCTGTGGAAGAAACTATTAGAGTAGAAGCCTTTCTTACATCTAGGAATCTCTAGAACAGGCAGAGGGATGCAACATTTCGTCGATAAGACAGACGTTGAAGCTACCTGTAAAGCTAAAATCTACAGATTACCGCCATCCCCTAAGCGACATATATGCACATATTACTTATGTTTCTATAGTAGTCCGAAAAAAAAAATAAAATAAATGTAACGACTCTATAGGTAAATATTAAGATATTCAAAAAGAATCGGTAATTGTATTGGAATCGCTTAATCGAAACTAATATACTTCATCTTTTGTATGGTGCTATGTTACCTTTTTTTCATTAAATTTTAATTATTAAATTGTTGTCAATTCTAAATAAATGTGTAAATTGGATTTAATTTCAATTTTGTTTGTTATTGGTTCTGATAACATGTTTGGGATATATATTCAAAACACATGATTTGTGAGATAAAATAACTTTATATCTCAACGACACTCTAAGTATATCAGCATGAACCTATTTAATATATTTACTACATCAAGTAGCCAATAATAAATCTTTTATGCAGTTGAAATGTAATTTAGGTAACCGGAAGTTGTTGTTTTTCTATTCTCGGAAAGATTCAACGAGAAGGAAAAGATGACAATCATAAATTTAATGACTTTTTTTATCTTTAAAACTCTTGTTTTATTAAAGAAATTTAACTTTTACAAAACAGAATTCAAAATTGAACTTTTTCAAAACAGAATTCAAAATTGAACTTTTTCAAAACAGAATTCAAAATTGAACTTTTTCAAAACAGAATTCAAAATTGAACTTTTTCAAAACAGAATTCAAAATTGAACTTTTTCAAAAAGAGTTATTGGAAAAAATTGCAAATATTTCCAAATATTCTAATGTAACTTGTATTTTGCATCTAACTTTTCTTAAAGTTAGATAAAAAAAAAAACATACATTCCATCGATTTCATAATTTTTTAAACTGAATGTTATATTTTATTTGCGCATTTGATTAAATTTATTTGGAAATATAGAATATTATGATCTATTAATAAATTTTCTAAAATAATTATTTGAAATATCATTGCCTATATAATAAATAAAAAACGAATTCAATTTAATAAACGTTTACATAAGTAATGTTTTCTGTTCTTTCGCTTTTACTGAAATTGTTTTGATTTACGATAGACTTTTCCTTCAGAAAATCATTAAATTCTCGATTGTCTTCGCTTTTCCCTCGTATAACTCTCCCGAAAATAAAATCCCCAAATACTTCCGGTTAGTGAAAGTGTACTTGTGTGGAAGTTTGTTCATATGAAAATGTCAAGTATTACGGTTGATTTGTCCTTTTGATTTGACACTATCCTGTCAATGAATTCTTTAAATAAAATCAATATTTCTCAACAACAGAAACATTCGTCTCATAACGTGTTCTTAAAGGCGATGCATTCTTGAATACATATTTCAGCGCAATCAAAAATATAATCGCGTCAAACTTTGGTTAACGAATGTATCCACTTATGAACTTATAGGCTTACAAAGAAAACTTTCATACGAAAAATCCACAAGACAAATTTCATTTAACGAGCAAACTAAACGACGGCAGAGCACCAGTTACGTTGCAAAATTAGCAAAGGTTTCGGGTTTGTATTACAAATGTCACGGTAACATATATTGTGTGTGTTTATAATAGTATTTTGTTTTATTTTTAAGTTATTATTATCATCGAAACTTCAAATATTTAGGTGTCAATTCGCGGTTATTTTTCTTGTTCTCACCTAACGCTTAATACTATTAAATAAACGTTTTTAAATTGAGGAAAACAAATAAAAACTTATTCAGCTAACTATAAGAGTAACTTATCTGGCCTTTGATAACACTTAATTGTCATATATTTGTTTTTGGTCACTTTTTGATGCCAATGGGTATTGTAAAACAAACCAAAGTTATTTGCTTTTATTGTCCCAGTTCTAGATTCCGAATATCATTTTCGAAACCTCGCTTACAAATTCAGCAAATTATTAATACTAATCACAACTTAGATATAAATTCGTTAACTTGGACGAACATTTACCTTTAAATGTTGGCAGTGTATACACATTGTAGTTTTAATCAATAAAATCAGATAAAATGAATGATATTACTAATTTTCTTTATTGATTTTGTATAAGAGTTTGGCATATTTCAAAAAAAAAACATTTCGGTGGAAAATATTGCAAATTAAAAGAAAAATCTAATTTAATAACTAGAGACGAATAAAAACTTATTTTATTTTTTACTAAAACATAAAATAAAATGAAGATTCTATCTAAGAATAAAATGAGTTCATAGGATTCGAAAATAGTTTTATTGAGTTCGGCGGTGACAGAGCTCCCAGTTTCATATAATATGATTTGAGCGATAGTAGCGTCTTTGAAAATTGTCAAGAACGGCGCCAACAATTAATATGAAGGTGGTATCCGAAAGTGGGATAGAGGACCTTGTAAAAGCTGACTGTGCAGCTCTGTCGGCATTCCCGGCCGGGCGCCTCAGGTGATAAGGAACAAACTAAGTCCTTCTCAAGCAAGTAGGGCACACCCTGAGTGGATGGACCTCATAGGACTACACAAGACCAGCATAACATCGCTGTCGGTTCATTACAAAAATTGTATGATCTCTTTATTTTGGAGGCTGAGGGAAAACATTTCAGGCTCAAACTAAATTTGGAAATTAGATGGATAAAAAAAAGTTGAATGTTGTGGTCACCAGTTAGCCAGTGTTAATTCATCAACGGGACATTGTAAATGAATGCGATAAAACATGAGTTAACGAACAAATATATTTATATATCAACCATTTTACAGAGATGTAAAATATACTTTGAAAGACCAGAGTTTATTGAGAAGTTTTAAAGTTCTTGAATAAGAAATGGACAAAAGCGTAAGAAAGTTTGAAAACTCTGTTCTGTGCATGTTTAGGTGTGTGGAGGTGAGTTTTTCTCCTGGATGACTGCGTTCACTAAAAATAAAAAAAGAAGCAGGTAAAAGGAATTTTAGTGTGGGTCATCTCAGTGGCTGTTTCAAGGATGGGCGTTGTTGATGCAGAGAGTTGAGGCATGTCGCAGGTGTCACTCGGAAGTTTGTTTGTTTTTTCAGTTTGCCAATTCACTGCTTTATAGGTTTGGTTAATTTGACATGGGATTGTTACTTTTGCGATTTGAAACGATTTCTATTGATTGAATATATTTGCAGTTAACACGTTCCTGTGAAAATTAACTTGCTTTTGAAATGATGAAGAAAGGGAAACTCAACAAAGCAGAGAAAGAATAAGGGTAGCAATTAAAGTCATTTGCTTTTCATCGTTCGTCTAAATCGCGTCAATGTAAAAAATATGACGCTAGACTGCCAAGAAAATAATGGAAAGAAAAAAAGAGTAAGCCGAACGAACAAATAAGTAAAAGAGGTAGCTCATTATACTCGTTCGTCTCGCACATTAATTGCTAATTTGCCACACAGTCGCTAATTAATAAACGGTTACATTTCGGGAATCATTAGGTTTTATGATATGATCATAATTTAAATTCCATCACCACTCTAAGTACTTTACAGCTGAGTGTTTGGTCTCCCTTCACAAATACACTTATAGTCTAAACGAAAAGATTTAGCCTGACACTATCTTACGCTATTCAAACGTACGATTTTCTAAACGTAAACAGAACACGTATTTTCAAAGCGAGTCCATTAAAATGGCGTGTTCTTAATTTTTAAACAACAGGGAACATTATATTTACTTCTTACAAAAATATATATATGTGGACTTTGGATTTATTTTATAGAAAATAAAATATTCTGAGATCAAAAAAAGAAAGACCTGCATTGAATTACGTCAAGTACGATGTTCGGCTAAATTCGTTCATTTCAGCTGCTTGCATAAGCAGAGCGTTTACACTTAAATTTACAAATCTATAATTTTATGTAACTTAAAGACATAACATTTTAGAAATATCGAAAAAAATATAAAACGATAATACGGGGTCTAGTGCTGGGCGAAGGTATATCCATCCATTTCTGGGCAACGTCGGAATGCCTGTAGTTATTAATCCACCAGGATCTGTTTTTTTTTGTTTGTTTTTTTTTTACATTAAAATTAACTTATAGATTATAATTGTATTATAAAATGTGTTGGTGAAATTGTGTCCGTAACTAGTACATATATAGAGTCTTTAAATAGTAAAATAAAAAAAAAAGTTTAATAAAAAGGAATTCATTTTTAAAAAGGGGGATTGGTTTGTTTTGTCTACATAAAGCTTTTAGTCAGCGTATTAATCACGGGTGACACATGACATACATGGAGATTAGAACGATAAAGTAGAAGAAAAACAAGGAAAGAAAAAGAAAAAAGTAAAAAAAAAGAAAAATAGTAGAAGAAAAACAAAAGGTAGAAAGAGAAAAAGTAAAAAAGAAGAGAAAAAAAGAAAAAGAAAGCTGAGCAGAAAAGAGAAGAAGAAATTTGAAAAGAGGAAAGGATGCGCAAGAAAAAGAGAACCAACCCGGAGAAAAAAAAGAAAAGAAAAGGAATAAGAAAAGAAGAGGAATAAGAAAAATAGAAATTTAAAAAAGGAAGAAAAAACAAGAGAAAAAGAGCAACTGTTTTTTGCTCGTTCAATAATATTAAAAATATAAAAATAAGTGTCGACCTCACTAAGGATTGAACCTTCAACCTACAGCAGAGCGTAACTTTACAATTGAATTACCAAGTACTTTATCCACTACGCCACAGACCCAACATTCAAAATACAATTGCGAATTACAAGGGATTTTTACCCACTCATGGATTACAGGTTGAAAGCATGCTACCCGCATGGATTATATAAACGGTTCCATTCCCCATTCCGTGCAGATTTCCGAGTTTAACAGAAATATTCCCAGAGTTCGACAAGATACTTCTGAAAAAGGGTGGAGATTGAATGAAACGTTATGAAAATCACACTCAAGATTAGAACAATAGTCCAAAAAATCCAAATAATATGAATAATCAATCCTCATCTCAAAATGTTTAAAATGTGACACTCGTTTAATTTACAGAATTAATCTGCGGATACAACCGCATTTCGTCGGCATTTCCGATACAGCATCATGATTTATGAGATGTGTAGGGTTTCAGCATGTTGAAAGTGTAGAAAACGATATTGAAAGTAATTCCCGGAATTGTTTGCTAAAAAGATATAACCCATACAACACTTAGTGACGATGATTATATTTCAGTGACAAACCGGGGCAAGATAACCAAGAATCAAGATGGCACCACAAGTTTTGACGAGCGTTCCGTCTCACTATAATGCAAATAAGGTGAAATAATGGAATTCTATTGATATTATTACAGAAGTTCGCAAGTCAAGACTGCGATTTTGCCATACTGTTGAACTACTTTATATTTTTCTATACTGTTGAACGAATGTATATTTTGCTATACTGTTGAACTAATGTATATTTTGCCATACTGTTGAACTAATTTATATTTTGCCATACTGTTGAACTAATTTATATTTTGCCATACTGTTGAACTAATGTATATTTTGCCATACTGTTGAACGAATGTATATTTTGCCATACTGTTGAACGAATGTATATTTTGCCATACTGTTGAACTAATGTATATTTGCTATACTGTTGAACGAATGTATATTTTGCTATACTGTTGAACTAATTTATATTTTGCCATATTGTTGAACTAATTTATATTTTGCCATACTGTTGAACTAATGTATATTTTGCCATACTGTTGAACGAATGTATATTTTGCAATACTGTTGCACTAATGTATATTTTGCCATACTGTTGAACTAATGTATATTTTGCCATACTGTTGAACTAATGTATATTTTGCCATACTGTTGAACTAATGTATATTTTGCCATACTGTTGAACTAATGTATATTTTGACATACTGTTGAACTAATGTATATTTTGCCATACTGTTGAACTAATGTATATTTTTCTATACTGTTGAACTAATGTATATTTTGCCATACTGTTGAACTAATGTATATTTTGCAATACTGTTGAACTAATGTATATTTTGCCATACTGTTGAACTAATGTATATTTTGCCATACTGTTGAACTAATGTATATTTTGCCATACTGTTGAACTAATGTATATTTTGCCATACTGTTGAACTAATGTATATTTTGCTATACTGTTTAACGAATGTATTATTTGCCATAGTGTTGAACGAATGTATATTTTGCCAGACTGTTGAACTAATGTATATTTTGCCATACTGTTGAACTAATGTATATTTTGCCATACTGTTGAACTAATGTATATTTTGCTATACTGTTGAACGAATGTATTATTTGCCATACTGTTGAACTAATGTATATTTTGCCATACTGTTGAACGAATGTATATTTTGCCATACTGTTGAACTAATGTATATTTTGCCATACTGTTGAACTAATGTATATTTTGCCATACTGTTGAACTAATGTATATTTTGCCATACTGTTGAACTAATGTATATTTTGCCATACTGTTGAACTAATGTATATTTTGCCATACTGTTGAACTAATGTATATTTTGCCATACTGTTGAACTAATGTATATTTTGCCATACTGTTGAACTAATGTATATTTTGCCATACTGTTGAACTAATGTATATTTTGCCATACTGTTGAACTAATGTATATTTTGCCATACTGTTGAACTAATGTATATTTTGCCATACTGTTGAACTAATGTATATTTTGCCATACTGTTGAACTAATGTATATTTTGCTATACTGTTGAACTAATGTATATTTTGCCATACTGTTGAACTAATGTATATTTTGCCATACTGTTGAACTAATGTATATTTTGCCATACTGTTGAACTAATGTATATTTTGCCATACTGTTGAACTAATGCATATTTTGCCATACTGTTGAACTAATGTATATTTTGCCATACTGTTGAACTAATGCATATTTTGCCATACTGTTGAACTAATGTATATTTTGCCATACTGTTGAACTAATGTATATTTTGCTATACTGTTGAACTAATGTATATTTTGCCATACTGTTGAACTAATGTATATTTTGCCATACTGTTGAACTAATGTATATTTTGCTATACTGTTTAACGAATGTATTATTTGCCATAGTGTTGAACGAATGTATATTTTGCCATACTGTTGAACTAATGTATATTTTGCCATACTGTTGAACTAATGTATATTTTGCTATACTGTTTAACGAATGTATTATTTGCCATAGTGTTGAACGAATGTATATTTTGCCAGACTGTTGAACGAATGTATATTTTGCCATACTGTTGAACTAATGTATATTTTGCCATACTGTTGAACTAATGTATATTTTGCTATACTGTTTAACGAATGTATTATTTGCCATAGTGTTGAACGAATGTATATTTTGCCATACTGTTGAACTAATGTATATTTTGCCATACTGTTGAACTAATGTATATTTTGCTATACTGTTTAACAAATGTATTATTTGCCATAGTGTTGAACGAATGTATATTTTGCCATACTGTTGAACTAATGTATATTTTGCCATACTGTTGAACTAATGTATATTTTGCTATACTGTTTAACGAATGTATTATTTGCCATAGTGTTGAACGAATGTATATTTTGCCATACTGTTGAACTAATGTATATTTTGCCATACTGTTGAACTAATGTATATTTTGCTATACTGTTTAACGAATGTATTATTTGCCATAGTGTTGAACGAATGTATATTTTGCCATACTGTTGAACTAATGTATATTTTGCCATACTGTTGAACTAATGTATATTTTGCTATACTGTTTAACGAATGTATTATTTGCCATAGTGTTGAACGAATGTATATTTTGCCATACTGTTGAACTAATGTATATTTTGCCATACTGTTGAACTAATGTATATTTTGCTATACTGTTTAACGAATGTATTATTTGCCATAGTGTTGAACGAATGTATATTTTGCCATACTGTTGAACTAATGTATATTTTGCCATACTGTTGAACTAATGTATATTTTGCTATACTGTTTAACGAATGTATTATTTGCCATAGTGTTGAACGAATGTATATTTTGCCATACTGTTGAACTAATGTATATTTTGCCATACTGTTGAACTAATGTATATTTTGCTATACTGTTTAACGAATGTATTATTTGCCATAGTGTTGAACGAATGTATATTTTGCCATACTGTTGAACTAATGTATATTTTGCCATACTGTTGAACTAATGTATATTTTGCTATACTGTTTAACGAATGTATTATTTGCCATAGTGTTGAACTAATGTATATTTTGCCATACTGTTGAACTAATGTATATTTTGCCATACTGTTGAACTAATGTATATTTTGCTATACTGTTTAACGAATGTATTATTTGCCATAGTGTTGAACGAATGTATATTTTGCCAGACTGTTGACCTAATGTATATTTTGCCATACTGTTGAACTAATGTATATTTTGCCATACTGTTGAACTAATGTATATTTTGCTATACTGTTTAACGAATGTATTATTTGCCATAGTGTTGAACGAATGTATATTTTGCCAGACTGTTGAACTAATGTATATTTTGCCATACTGTTGAACTAATGTATATTTTGCCATACTGTTGAACTAATGTATATTTTGCCATGCTGTTGAACTAATGTATATTTTGCCATACTGTTGAACTAATGTATATTTTGCCATACTGTTGAACTAATGTATATTTTGCCATACTGTTGAACTAATGTATATTTTGCCATACTGTTGAACTAATGTATATTTTGCCATACTGTTGAACTAATGTATATTTGCTATACTGTTGAACTAATGTATATTTTGCCATACTGTTGAACTAATGTATATTTTGCCATACTGTTGAACTAATGTATATTTGCCATACTGTTGAACTAATGTATATTTTGCCATACTGTTGAACTAATGTATATTTTGCCATACTGTTGAACGAATGTATATTTTGCCATACTGTTGAACTAATGTATATTTTGCCATACTGTTGAACTAATGTATTATTTGCCATAGTGTTGAACGAATGTATATTTTGCCAGACTGTTGAACTAATGTATATTTTGCCATACTGTTGAACTAATGTATATTTTGCTATACTGTTGAACTAATGTATATTTTGCCATACTGTTGAACTAATGTATATTTTGCCATACTGTTGAACTAATGTATATTTTGCCATACTGTTGAACTAATGTATATTTTGCCATACTGTTGAACTAATGTATATTTTGCTATACTGTTGAACTAATGTATATTTTGCTATACTGTTGAACTAATGTATATTTTGCTATACTGTTGAACTAATGTATATTTTGCCATACTGTTGAACTAATGTATATTTTGCCATACTGTTGACCTAATGTATATTTTGCCATACTGTTGCACTAATGTATATTTTGCCATACTGTTGAACTAATGTATATTTTGCCATACTGTTGAACTAATGTATATTTTGCCATACTGTTGAACTAATGTATATTTTGCCATACTGTTGAACTAATGTATATTTTGCCATACTGTTGAACTAATGTATATTTTGCCATACTGTTGAACTAATGTATATTTTGCCATACTGTTGAACTAATGTATATTTGCTATACTGTTGAACTAATGTATATTTTGCCATACTGTTGAACTAATGTATATTTTGCCATACTGTTGAACTAATGTATATTTTGCCATACTGTTGAACTAATGTATATTTTGCCATACTGTTGAACTAATGTATATTTTGCCATACTGTTGAACTAATGTATATTTTGCCATACTGTTGAACTAATGTATATTTTGCCATACTGTTGAACTAATGCATATTTTGCCATACTGTTGAACTAATGTATATTTTGCCATACTGTTGAACTAATGCATATTTTGCCATACTGTTGAACTAATGTATATTTTGCCATACTGTTGAACTAATGTATATTTTGCTATACTGTTGAACTAATGTATATTTTGCCATACTGTTGAACTAATGTATATTTTGCCATACTGTTGAACTAATGTATATTTTGCTATACTGTTTAACGAATGTATTATTTGCCATAGTGTTGAACGAATGTATATTTTGCCATACTGTTGAACTAATGTATATTTTGCCATACTGTTGAACTAATGTATATTTTGCTATACTGTTTAACGAATGTATTATTTGCCATAGTGTTGAACGAATGTATATTTTGCCAGACTGTTGAACGAATGTATATTTTGCCATACTGTTGAACTAATGTATATTTTGCCATACTGTTGAACTAATGTATATTTTGCTATACTGTTTAACGAATGTATTATTTGCCATAGTGTTGAACGAATGTATATTTTGCCATACTGTTGAACTAATGTATATTTTGCCATACTGTTGAACTAATGTATATTTTGCTATACTGTTTAACGAATGTATTATTTGCCATAGTGTTGAACGAATGTATATTTTGCCATACTGTTGAACTAATGTATATTTTGCCATACTGTTGAACTAATGTATATTTTGCTATACTGTTTAACGAATGTATTATTTGCCATAGTGTTGAACGAATGTATATTTTGCCATACTGTTGAACTAATGTATATTTTGCCATACTGTTGAACTAATGTATATTTTGCTATACTGTTTAACGAATGTATTATTTGCCATAGTGTTGAACGAATGTATATTTTGCCATACTGTTGAACTAATGTATATTTTGCCATACTGTTGAACTAATGTATATTTTGCTATACTGTTTAACGAATGTATTATTTGCCATAGTGTTGAACGAATGTATATTTTGCCATACTGTTGAACTAATGTATATTTTGCCATACTGTTGAACTAATGTATATTTTGCTATACTGTTTAACGAATGTATTATTTGCCATAGTGTTGAACGAATGTATATTTTGCCATACTGTTGAACTAATGTATATTTTGCCATACTGTTGAACTAATGTATATTTTGCTATACTGTTTAACGAATGTATTATTTGCCATAGTGTTGAACGAATGTATATTTTGCCATACTGTTGAACTAATGTATATTTTGCCATACTGTTGAACTAATGTATATTTTGCTATACTGTTTAACGAATGTATTATTTGCCATAGTGTTGAACGAATGTATATTTTGCCATACTGTTGAACTAATGTATATTTTGCCATACTGTTGAACTAATGTATATTTTGCTATACTGTTTAACGAATGTATTATTTGCCATAGTGTTGAACTAATGTATATTTTGCCATACTGTTGAACTAATGTATATTTTGCCATACTGTTGAACTAATGTATATTTTGCTATACTGTTTAACGAATGTATTATTTGCCATAGTGTTGAACGAATGTATATTTTGCCAGACTGTTGACCTAATGTATATTTTGCCATACTGTTGAACTAATGTATATTTTGCCATACTGTTGAACTAATGTATATTTTGCTATACTGTTTAACGAATGTATTATTTGCCATAGTGTTGAACGAATGTATATTTTGCCATACTGTTGAACTAATGTATATTTTGCCATACTGTTGAACTAATGTATATTTGCTATACTGTTGAACTAATGTATATTTTGCCATACTGTTGAACTAATGTATATTTTGCCATACTGTTGAACTAATGTATATTTTGCCATACTGTTGAACTAATGTATATTTTGCCATACTGTTGAACTAATGTATATTTTGCCATACTGTTGAACGAATGTATATTTTGCCATACTGTTGAACTAATGTATATTTTGCCATACTGTTGAACTAATGTATTATTTGCCATAGTGTTGAACGAATGTATATTTTGCCAGACTGTTGAACTAATGTATATTTTGCCATACTGTTGAACTAATGTATATTTTGCCATACTGTTGAACTAATGTATATTTTGCCATACTGTTGAACGAATGTATATTTTGCCATACTGTTGAACGAATGTATATTTTGCCATACTGTTGAACTAATGTATATTTTGCCATACTGTTGAACTAATGCATATTTTGCCAGACTGTTGAACTAATGTATATTTTGCCATACTGTTGAACTAATGTATATTTTGCCATACTGTTGAACTAATGTATATTTTGCCATACTGTTGAACGAATGTATATTTTGCCATACTGTTGAACGAATGTATATTTTGCCATACTGTTGAACTAATGTATATTTTGCCATACTGTTGAACTAATGCATATTTTGCCATACTGTTGAACTAATGTATATTTTGCCATACTGTTGAACGAATGTATATTTTGCCATACTGTTGAACTAATGTATATTTTGCCATACTGTTGAACTAATGCATATTTTGCCATACTGTTGAACTAATGTATATTTTGCCATACTGTTGAACTAATGTATATTTTGCCATACTGTTGAACTAATGTATATTTTGCCATACTGTTGAACTAATGTATATTTTGCCATACTGTTGAACTAATGTATATTTTGCCATACTGTTGAACTAATGTATATTTTGCCATACTGTTGAACTAATGTATATTTTGCCATACTGTTGAACTAATGTATATTTTGCCATACTGTTGAACTAATGTATATTTTGCCATACTGTTGAACTAATGTATATTTTGCCATACTGTTGAACTAATGTATATTTGCTATACTGTTGAACTAATGTATATTTTGCCATACTGTTGAACTAATGTATATTTTGCCATACTGTTGAACTAATGTATATTTTGCCATACTGTTGAACTAATGTATATTTTGCCATACTGTTGAACTAATGTATATTTTGCCATACTGTTGAACTAATGTATATTTGCCATACTGTTGAACTAATGTATATTTTGCCATACTGTTGAACTAATGTATATTTTGCCATACTGTTGAACTAATGTATATTTTGCCATACTGTTGAACTAATGTATATTTTGCCATACTGTTGAACTAATGTATATTTTGCCATACTGTTGAACTAATGTATATTTTGCCATACTGTTGAACTAATGTATATTTGCTATACTGTTGAACTAATGTATATTTTGCCATACTGTTGAACTAATGTATATTTTGCCATACTGTTGCACTAATGTATATTTTGCCATACTGTTGAACTAATGTATATTTTGCCATACTGTTGAACTAATGTATATTTTGCCATACTGTTGAACGAATGTATATTTTGCCATACTGTTGAACTAATGTATATTTTGCCATAGTGTTGAACGAATGTATATTTTGCCATACTGTTGAACTAATGTATATTTTGCCATACTGTTGAACTAATGTATATTTTGCTATACTGTTGAACTAATGTATATTTTGCTATACTGTTGAACTAATGTATATTTTGCCATACTGATGAACTAATGTATATTTTGCCATACTGTTGAACTAATGTATATTTTGCCATACTGTTGAACTAATGTATATTTTGCTATACTGTTGAACTAATGTATATTTTGCTATACTGTTGAACTAATGTATATTTTGCTATACTGTTGAACTAATGTATATTTTGCCATACTGTTGAACTAATGTATATTTTGCCATACTGTTGAACTAATGTATATTTTGCCATACTGTTGCACTAATGTATATTTTGCCATAACGTTGAACTAATGTATATTTTGCCATACTGTTGAACTAATGTATATTTTGCCATACTGTTGAACTAATGTATATTTTGCCATACTGTTGAACTAATGTATATTTTGCCATACTGTTGAACTAATGTATATTTTGCCATACTGTTGAACTAATGTATATTTTGCTATACTGTTGAACTAATGTATATTTTGCTATACTGTTGAACTAATGTATATTTTGCTATACTGTTGAACTAATGTATATTTTGCCATACTGTTGAACTAATGTATATTTTGCCATACTGTTGAACTAATGTATATTTTGCCATACTGTTGCACTAATGTATATTTTGCCATACTGTTGAACTAATGTATATTTTGCCATACTGTTGAACTAATGTATATTTTGCCATACTGTTGAACTAATGTATATTTTGCCATACTGTTGAACTAATGTATATTTTGCCATACTGTTGAACTAATGTATATTTTGCCATACTGTTGAACTAATGCATATTTTGCCATACTGTTGAACTAATGCATATTTTGCCATACTGTTGAACTAATGTATATTTTGCCATACTGTTGAACTAATGTATATTTTGCCATACTGTTGAACTAATGCATATTTTGCCATACTGTTGAACTAATGTATATTTTGCCATACTGTTGAACTAATGTATATTTTGCCATACTGTTGAACTAATGTATATTTTGCCATACTGTTGAACTAATGTATATTTTGCCATACTGTTGAACTAATGTATATTTTGCCATACTGTTGAACTAATGTATATTTTGCCCTACTGTTGAACTAATGTATATTTTGCCATACTGTTGAACTAATGTATATTTTGCCATACTGTTGAACTAATGTATATTTTGCCATACTGTTGAACTAATGTATATTTTGCCATACTGTTGAACTAATGTATATTTGCTATACTGTTGAACTAATGTATATTTTGCCATACTGTTGAACGAATGTATATTTTGCCATACTGTTGAACTAATGTATATTTTGCCATACTGTTGCACTAATGTATATTTTGCCATACTGTTGAACTAATGTATATTTTGCCATACTGTTGAACTAATGTATATTTGCCATACTGTTGAACTAATGTATATTTTGCCATACTGTTGAACTAATGTATATTTTGCCATACTGTTGAACTAATGTATATTTTGCCATACTGTTGAACTAATGTATATTTTGCCATACTGTTGAACTAATGTATATTTTGCCATACTGTTGAACTAATGTATATTTTGCCATACTGTTGAACTAATGTATATTTGCTATACTGTTGAACTAATGTATATTTTGCCATACTGTTGAACTAATGTATATTTTGCCATACTGTTGAACTAATGTATATTTTGCCATACTGTTGAACTAATGTATATTTTGCCATACTGTTGAACGAATGTATATTTTGCCATACTGTTGAACTAATGTATATTTTGCCATACTGTTGCACTAATGTATATTTTGCCATACTGTTGAACTAATGTATATTTTGCCATACTGTTGAACTAATGTATATTTTGCCATACTGTTGAACTAATGTATATTTTGCCATACTGTTGAACTAATGTATATTTTGCCATACTGTTGAACTAATGTATATTTTGCCATACTGTTGAACTAATGCATATTTTGCCATACTGTTGAACTAATGTATATTTTGCCATACTGTTGAACTAATGTATATTTTGCCATACTGTTGAACTAATGTATATTTTGGTATACTGTTTAACGAATGTATTATTTGCCATAGTGTTGAACTAATGTATATTTTGCCATACTGTTGAACTAATGTATATTTTGCCATACTGTTGAACTAATGTATATTTTGCTATACTGTTGAACTAATGTATATTTTGCCATACTGTTTAACGAATGTATTATTTGCCATAGTGTTGAACGAATGTATATTTTGCCAGACTGTTGAACTAATGTATATTTTGCCATACTGTTGAACTAATGTATATTTTGCCATACTGTTGAACTAATGTATATTTTGCCATACTGTTGAACTAATGTATATTTTGCCATACTGTTGAACTAATGTATATTTTGCCATACTGTTGAACTAATGTATATTTTGCCATACTGTTGAACTAATGTATATTTTGCCATACTGTTTAACGAATGTATTATTTGCCATAGTGTTGAACGAATGTATATTTTGCCATACTGTTGAACTAATGTATATTTTGCCATACTGTTGAACTAATGTATATTTTGCCATACTGTTGAACTAATGTATATTTTGCTATACTGTTTAACGAATGTATTATTTGCCATAGTGTTGAACGAATGTATATTTTGCCAGACTGTTGAACTAATGTATATTTTGCCATACTGTTGAACTAATGTATATTTTGCCATACTGTTGAACTAATGTATATTTTGCCATACTGTTGAACTAATGTATATTTTGCCATACTGTTGAACTAATGTATATTTTGCCATACTGTTGAACTAATGCATATTTTGCCATACTGTTGAACTAATGTATATTTTGCCATACTGTTGAACTAATGTATATTTTGCCATACTGTTGAACTAATGTATATTTTGCCATACTGTTTAACGAATGTATTATTTGCCATAGTGTTGAACTAATGTATATTTTGCCATACTGTTGAACTAATGTATATTTTGCCATACTGTTGAACTAATGTATATTTTGCCATACTGTTGAACTAATGTATATTTTGCCATACTGTTGAACTAATGTATATTTTGCCAGACTGTTGAACTAATGTATATTTTGCCATACTGTTGAACTAATGTATATTTTGCTATACTATTGAACTAATGTATATTTTGCTATACTGTTGAACGAATGTATTATTTGCCATACTGTTGAACAAATGTATTAGTTGCCATACTGTTGAACGAATGTATATTTTGCCATACTGTTGCACGAATGTATATTTTGCCATACTGTTGAACTAATGCATATTTTGCCATACTGTTGAACTACTTTATATTTTTCTATACTGTTGAACGAAGGTATATTTTGCTATACTGTTGAACTAATGTATATTTTGCTATACTGTTGAACTAATGTATATTTTGCCATACTGTTGAACTAATGTATATTTTGCCATACTGTTGAACTAATGTATATTTTGCCATACTGTTGAACTAATGTATATTTTGCCATACTGTTGAACTAATGTATATTTTGCTATACTGTTGAACTAATGTATATTTTGCCATACTGTTGAACTAATGTATATTTTGCCATACTGTTGAACTAATGTATATTTTGCTATACAGTTGAACTAATGTATATTTTGCCATACTGTTGAACTAATGTATATTTTGCCATACTGTTGAACTAATGTATATTTTGCTATACTGTTGAACTAATGTATATTTTGCTATACTGTTGAACTAATGTATATTTTGCCATACTGTTGAACGAATGTATATTTTGCCATACTGTTGAACTAATGTATATTTTGCTATACTGTTGAACTAATGTATATTTTGCTATACTGTTGAACTAATGTATATTTTGCCATACTGTTGAACTAATGTATATTTTGCTATACAGTTGAACTAATGTATATTTTGCTATACTGTTGAACTAATGTATATTTTGCCATACTGTTGAACTAATGTATATTTTGCCATACAGTTGAACTAATGTATATTTTGCTATACAGTTGAACGAATGTATATTTTGCTATACTGTTGAACTAATGTATATTTTGCTATACAGTTGAACTAATGTATATTTTGCCATACTGTTGAACTAATGAATATTTTGCCATACTGTTGAACTACTTTATATTTTTCTATACTGTTGAACTAATGTATATTTTGCCATACTGTTGAACTAATGTATATTTTGCTATACTGTTGAACTAATGTATATTTTGCTATACTGTTGAACTAATGTATATTTTGCTATACTGTTGAACTAATGTATATTTTGCCATACTGTTGAACTAATGTATATTTTGCCATACTGTTGAACTAATGTATATTTTGCCATACTGTTGAACTAATGTATATTTTGCCATACTGTTGAGCTAATGTATATTTTGCCATACTGTTGACCGAATGTATATTTTGCTATACTGTTGAACTACTTTATATTTTTCTATACTGTTGAACTAATGAATATTTTGCCATACTGTTGAACTAATGAATATTTTGCCATACTGTTGAACTAATGTATATTTTGCTATACTGTTGAACTAATGTATATTTTGCCATACTGTTGAACTAATCTATATTTTTCTATACTGTTGAACTAATGTATATTTTGCCATACTGTTGAACTACTTTATATTTTTCTATACTGTTGAACTAATGTATATTTTGCTATACTGTTGAACTAATGTATATTTTGCTATACTGTTGAACTAATGTATATTTTGCTATACTGTTGAACTAATGTATATTTTGCCATACTGTTGAACTAATGTATATTTTGCCATACTGTTGCACGAATGTATATTTTGCCATACTGTTGAACTAATGAATATTTTGCCATACTGTTGAACTACTTTATATTTTTCTATACTGTTGAACGAATGTATATTTTGCTATACTGTTGAACTAATGTATATTTTGCTATACTGTTGAACTAATGTATATTTTGCTATACTGTTGAACTAATGTATATTTTGCCATACTGTTGAACTAATGTATATTTTGCCATACTGTTGAACTAATGTATATTTTGCCATACTGTTGAACTAATGTATATTTTGCTATACTGTTGAACTAATGTATATTTTGCCATACTGTTGAACTAATGTATATTTTGCTATACTGTTGAACTAATGTATATTTTGCCATACTGTTGAACGAATGTATATTTTGCTATACTGTTGAACTAATGTATATTTTGCTATACTGTTGAACTAATGTATATTTTGCCATACTGTTGAACTAATGTATATTTTGCCATACTGTTGAACTAATGTATATTTTGCCATACTGTTGAACGAATGTATATTTTGCTATACTGTTGAACGAATGTATATTTTGCTATACTGTTGAACTAATGTATATTTTGCTATACAGTTGAACTAATGTATATTTTGCCATACTGTTGAACTAATGTATATTTTGCCATACTGTTGAACTAATGTATATTTTGCCATACTGTTGAACTAATGTATATTTTGGCATACTGTTGAACTAATGTATATTTGGCCATACTGTTGAACTAATGTATATTTTGCCATACTGTTGAACTAATGTATATTTTGCCATACTGTTGAACTAATGTATATTTTGCCATACTGTTGAACTAATGTATATTTTGCCATACTGTTGAACTAATGTATATTTTGCCATACTATTGAACTAATGTATATTTTGCCATACTGTTGAACTAATGAATATTTTGCCATACTGTTGAACAAAATTATATTTTCTATACTGTTGAACGAATGTATATTTTGCTATACTGTTGAACTAATGTATATTTTGCTATATTGTTGAACTAATGTATATTTTGCTATACTGTTGAACTAATGTATATTTTGCCATACGGTTGAACTAATGTATATTTTGCCATACGGTTGAACTAATGTATATTTTGCCATACTGTTGAACTAATGTATATTTTGCCATACTGTTGAACGAATGTATATTTTGCCATACTGTTGAACTAATGAATATTTTGCCATACTGTTGACCTAAATTATATTTTGCCATACTGTTGAACGAATGTATATTTTGCCATACTGTTGAACTAATGTATATTTTGCCATACTGTTGAACGAATGTATATTTTTCCATACTGTTGAACTAATGTATATTTTGCCATACTGTTGAACGAATGTATATTTGCTATACTGTTAAACGAATGTATATTTTGCCATACTGTTGAACGAATGTATATTTTGCTATACTGTTGATCGAATGTATATTTTGCCATACTGTTGAACGAATGTATATTTTGCCATACTGTTGAACTAATGTATATTTTGCCATACTGTTGAACTAATGTATATTTTGCCATACTGTTGACCTAAATTATATTTTGCCATACTGTTGAACGAATGTATATTTTGCCATACTGTTGAACTAATGTATATTTTGCCATACTGTTGAACGAATGTATATTTTTCCATACTGTTGAACTAATGTATATTTTGCCATACTGTTGAACGAATGTATATTTGCTATACTGTTAAACGAATGTATATTTTGCCATACTGTTGAACGAATGTATATTTTGCTATACTGTTGATCGAATGTATATTTTGCCATACTGTTGAACGAATGTATATTTTGCTATACTGTTGAACGAATGTATATTTTGCCATACTGTGGAACTAATGTATATTTTGCTATACTGTTGAACGAATGTATATTTTGCCATACTGTTGAACGAATGTATATTTTGCCATACTGTTGAACTAATGTATATTTTGCTATACTGTTGAACTAATGTATATTTTGCCATACGTTTGAACGAATGTATATTTTGCTATACTGTTTAAAGAATGTATATTTTGCCAAACTGTTTAACTAATGTATATTTTGCTATACTGTTGACCGAATGTATATTTTGCTATACTGTTGACCGAATGTATATTTTGCTATACTGTTGACCGAATGTATATTTTGCCATACTGTTGAACTAATGTATATTTTGCCATACTGTTGAACGAATGTATATTTTGCCATACTGTTGAACTAAGGTATATTTTGCCATACTGTTGAACTAAGGTATATTTTGCCATACTGTTGAACTAATGTATATTTTGCTATACTGTTGAACGAATGTATATTTTGCTATACTGTTGAACGAATGTATATTTTGCCATACTGTTGAACTAATGTATATTTTGCCATACTGTTGAACTAATGTATATTTTGCCATACCGTTGAACGAATGTATATTTTGCCATACTGTTGAACGAATGTATATTTTGCCATACTGTTGAACGAATGTATATTTTCAATACTGTTGAACGAATGTATATTTTGCCATACTGTTGAACTAATGTATATTTTGCCATACTGTTGAACTAATGTATATTTTGCCATACTGTTGAACTAATGTATATTTTGCCATACTGTTGAACGAATGTATATTTTGCCATACTGTTGAACTAAGGTATATTTTGCCATACTGTTGAACTTATGTATATTTTGCTATACTGTTGAACGAATGTATATTTTGCTATACTGTTGAACTAATGTATATTTTGCCATACTGTTGAACGAATGTATATTTTGCCATACTGTTGAACTAAGGTATATTTTGCCATACTGTTGAACTAATGTATATTTTGCCATACTGTTGAACTAATGTATATTTTGCCATACTGTTGAACTAATGTATATTTTGCCATACTGTTGAACTAATGTATATTTTGCTATACTGTTAAACGAATGTATATTTTGCTATACTGTTGAACTAATGTATATTTTGCCATACTGTTGAACTAATGTATATTTTGCCATACCCGTTGAACTAATGTATATTTTGCCATACCGTTGAACGAATGTATATTTTGCCATACTGTTGAACGAATGTATATTTTGCTATACTGTTGAACGAATGTATATTTGCTATACTGTTGAACTAATGTATATTTTGCCATACTGTTGAACGAATGTATATTTGGCCATACTGTTGAACTAATGTATATTTTGCTATACTGTTGAACGAATGTATATTTTGCCATACTGTTGAACGAATGTATATTTTGCTATACTGTTGAACGAATGTATATTTTGCTATACTGTTGAACTAATGTATATTTTGCCATACTGTTGAACGGATGTATATTTTGCTATACTGTTGAACGAATGTATATTTTGCCATACTGTGGAACTGATGTATATTTTGCTATACTGTTGAACGAATGTGTATTTTGCCCTACTGTGGAACTAATGTATATGTTGCTATACTGTTGAACGAATGTATATTTTGCCATACTGTTGAACTAATTTATATTTTGTCATACTGTTGACCTAAATTATATTTTGCCATACTGTTGAACGAATGTATATTTTGCCATACTGTTGAACTAATGTATATTTTGCCATACTGTTGAACGAATGTATATTTTGCCATACTGTTGAACTAATGTATATTTTGCCATACTGTTGAACTAATGTATATTTGCTATACTGTTAAACGAATGTATATTTTGCCATACTGTTGAACTACTTTATATTTTTCTATACTGTTGAACGAATGTATATTTTGCTATACTGTTGAACTAATGTATATTTTGCTATACTGTTGAACTAATGTATATTTTGCTATACTGTTGAACTAATGTATATTTTGCCATACTGTTGAACTAATGTATATTTTGCCATACTGTTGAACTAATGTATATTTTGCCATACTGTTGAACTAATGTATATTTTGCTATACTGTTGAACTAATGTATATTTTGCCATACTGTTGAACTAATGTATATTTTGCTATACTGTTGAACTAATGTATATTTTGCCATACTGTTGAACGAATGTATATTTTGCTATACTGTTGAACTAATGTATATTTTGCTATACTGTTGAACTAATGTATATTTTGCCATACTGTTGAACTAATGTATATTTTGCCATACTGTTGAACTAATGTATATTTTGCCATACTGTTGAACGAATGTATATTTTGCTATACTGTTGAACGAATGTATATTTTGCTATACTGTTGAACTAATGTATATTTTGCTATACAGTTGAACTAATGTATATTTTGCCATACTGTTGAACTAATGTATATTTTGCCATACTGTTGAACTAATGTATATTTTGCCATACTGTTGAACTAATGTATATTTTGGCATACTGTTGAACTAATGTATATTTGGCCATACTGTTGAACTAATGTATATTTTGCCATACTGTTGAACTAATGTATATTTTGCCATACTGTTGAACTAATGTATATTTTGCCATACTGTTGAACTAATGTATATTTTGCCATACTGTTGAACTAATGTATATTTTGCCATACTATTGAACTAATGTATATTTTGCCATACTGTTGAACTAATGAATATTTTGCCATACTGTTGAACAAAATTATATTTTCTATACTGTTGAACGAATGTATATTTTGCTATACTGTTGAACTAATGTATATTTTGCTATATTGTTGAACTAATGTATATTTTGCTATACTGTTGAACTAATGTATATTTTGCCATACGGTTGAACTAATGTATATTTTGCCATACGGTTGAACTAATGTATATTTTGCCATACTGTTGAACTAATGTATATTTTGCCATACTGTTGAACGAATGTATATTTTGCCATACTGTTGAACTAATGAATATTTTGCCATACTGTTGACCTAAATTATATTTTGCCATACTGTTGAACGAATGTATATTTTGCCATACTGTTGAACTAATGTATATTTTGCCATACTGTTGAACGAATGTATATTTTTCCATACTGTTGAACTAATGTATATTTTGCCATACTGTTGAACGAATGTATATTTGCTATACTGTTAAACGAATGTATATTTTGCCATACTGTTGAACGAATGTATATTTTGCTATACTGTTGATCGAATGTATATTTTGCCATACTGTTGAACGAATGTATATTTTGCCATACTGTTGAACTAATGTATATTTTGCCATACTGTTGAACTAATGTATATTTTGCCATACTGTTGACCTAAATTATATTTTGCCATACTGTTGAACGAATGTATATTTTGCCATACTGTTGAACTAATGTATATTTTGCCATACTGTTGAACGAATGTATATTTTTCCATACTGTTGAACTAATGTATATTTTGCCATACTGTTGAACGAATGTATATTTGCTATACTGTTAAACGAATGTATATTTTGCCATACTGTTGAACGAATGTATATTTTGCTATACTGTTGATCGAATGTATATTTTGCCATACTGTTGAACGAATGTATATTTTGCTATACTGTTGAACGAATGTATATTTTGCCATACTGTGGAACTAATGTATATTTTGCTATACTGTTGAACGAATGTATATTTTGCCATACTGTTGAACGAATGTATATTTTGCCATACTGTTGAACTAATGTATATTTTGCTATACTGTTGAACTAATGTATATTTTGCCATACGTTTGAACGAATGTATATTTTGCTATACTGTTTAAAGAATGTATATTTTGCCAAACTGTTTAACTAATGTATATTTTGCTATACTGTTGACCGAATGTATATTTTGCTATACTGTTGACCGAATGTATATTTTGCTATACTGTTGACCGAATGTATATTTTGCCATACTGTTGAACTAATGTATATTTTGCCATACTGTTGAACGAATGTATATTTTGCCATACTGTTGAACTAAGGTATATTTTGCCATACTGTTGAACTAAGGTATATTTTGCCATACTGTTGAACTAATGTATATTTTGCTATACTGTTGAACGAATGTATATTTTGCTATACTGTTGAACGAATGTATATTTTGCCATACTGTTGAACTAATGTATATTTTGCCATACTGTTGAACTAATGTATATTTTGCCATACCGTTGAACGAATGTATATTTTGCCATACTGTTGAACGAATGTATATTTTGCCATACTGTTGAACGAATGTATATTTTCAATACTGTTGAACGAATGTATATTTTGCCATACTGTTGAACTAATGTATATTTTGCCATACTGTTGAACTAATGTATATTTTGCCATACTGTTGAACTAATGTATATTTTGCCATACTGTTGAACGAATGTATATTTTGCCATACTGTTGAACTAAGGTATATTTTGCCATACTGTTGAACTTATGTATATTTTGCTATACTGTTGAACGAATGTATATTTTGCTATACTGTTGAACTAATGTATATTTTGCCATACTGTTGAACGAATGTATATTTTGCCATACTGTTGAACTAAGGTATATTTTGCCATACTGTTGAACTAATGTATATTTTGCCATACTGTTGAACTAATGTATATTTTGCCATACTGTTGAACTAATGTATATTTTGCCATACTGTTGAACTAATGTATATTTTGCTATACTGTTGAACGAATGTATATTTTGCTATACTGTTGAACTAATGTATATTTTGCCATACTGTTGAACTAATGTATATTTTGCCATACCCGTTGAACTAATGTATATTTTGCCATACCGTTGAACGAATGTATATTTTGCCATACTGTTGAACGAATGTATATTTTGCTATACTGTTGAACGAATGTATATTTGCTATACTGTTGAACTAATGTATATTTTGCCATACTGTTGAACGAATGTATATTTGGCCATACTGTTGAACTAATGTATATTTTGCTATACTGTTGAACGAATGTATATTTTGCCATACTGTTGAACGAATGTATATTTTGCTATACTGTTGAACGAATGTATATTTTGCTATACTGTTGAACTAATGTATATTTTGCCATACTGTTGAACGGATGTATATTTTGCTATACTGTTGAACGAATGTATATTTTGCCATACTGTGGAACTGATGTATATTTTGCTATACTGTTGAACGAATGTGTATTTTGCCCTACTGTGGAACTAATGTATATGTTGCTATACTGTTGAACGAATGTATATTTTGCCATACTGTTGAACTAATTTATATTTTGTCATACTGTTGACCTAAATTATATTTTGCCATACTGTTGAACGAATGTATATTTTGCCATACTGTTGAACTAATGTATATTTTGCCATACTGTTGAACGAATGTATATTTTGCCATACTGTTGAACTAATGTATATTTTGCCATACTGTTGAACTAATGTATATTTGCTATACTGTTAAACGAATGTATATTTTGCCATACTGTTGAACGAATGTATATTTTGCTATACTGTTGAACGAATGTATATTTTGCCATACTGTTGAACGAATGTATATTTTGCCATACTGTTGAACGAATGTATATTTTGCTATACTGTTGAACGAATGTATATTTTGCCATACTGTGGAACTAATGTATATTTTGCTATACTGTTGAACGAATGTATATTTTGCCATACTGTTGAACGAATGTATATTTTGCCATACTGTTGAACTAATGTATATTTTGCTATACTGTTGAACTAATGTATATTTTGCCATACTGTTGAACGAATGTATATTTTGCCATACTGTTGAACTAATGTATATTTTGCCATACTATTGAACTAATGTATATTTTGCTATACTGTTGAACGAATGTATATTTTGCCATACTGTTGAACTAATGTATATTTTGCCATACTGGTGAACGAATGTATATTTTGCCATACTGTTTAACTAATGTATATTTTGCCATACTGTTGAACTAATGTATATTTTGCCATACTGTTGAACTAATGTATATTTTGCCATACTGTTGAACTAATGTATATTTTGCCATACTGTTGAACGAATGTATATTTTGCCATACTGTTGAACGAATGTATATTTTGCCATACTGTTGAACTAATGTATATTTTGCCATACTGTTGAACGAATGTATATTTTGCCATACTGTTGAACGAATGTATATTTTGCTATACTGTTGAACGAATGTATATTTTGCCATACTGTGGAACTAATGTATATTTTGCTATACTGTTGAACGAATGTATATTTTGCCATACTGTTGAACGAATGTATATTTCTCCATACTGTTGAACGAATGTATATTTTGCTATACTGTTGAACGAATGTATATTTTGCCATACTGTGGAACTAATGTATATTTTGCCATACTGTTGAACTAATGTATATTTTGCCATACTGTTGAACGAATGTATATTTTGCTATACTGTTGAACGAATGTATATTTTGCCATACTGTGGAACTGATGTATATTTTGCCATACTGTTGAACGAATGTGTATTTTGCCATACTGTTGAACTAATGTATATGTTGCTATACTGTTGAACGAATGTATATTTTGCCATACTGTTGAACGAATGTATATTTTGCTATACTGTTGAACGAATGTATATTTTGCCATACTGTGGAACTAATGTATATTTTGCTATACTGTTGAACGAATGTATATTTTGCCATACTGTTGAACGAATGTATATTTTGCCATACTGTTGAACTAATGTATATTTTGCTATACTGTTGAACGAATGTATATTTTGCTATACTGTGGAACTAATGTATATTTTGCCATACTGTTGAACTAATGTATATTTTGCCATACTGTTGAACGAATGTATATTTTGCCATACTGTTGAACTAATGTATATTTTGCCATACTGTTGAACGAATGTATATTTTGCCATACTGTTGAACTAATGTATATTTTGCCATACTATTTAACTAATGTATATTTTGCTATACTGTTGAACGAATGTATATTTTGCCATACTGTTGAACTAATGTATATTTTGCCATACTGGTGAACGAATGTATATTTTGCCATACTGTTGAACTAATGTATATTTTGCCATACTGTTGCACTAATGTATATTTTGCCATACTGTTGAACTAATGTATATTTTGCCATACTGTTGAACTAATGTATATTTTGCTATATTGTTGAACTAATGTATATTTTGCTATACTGTTGAACTTATGTATATTTTGCCATACTGTTGAACTAATGTACATTTTGTAAAACTGTTGAACTAATGTATATTTGGCCATACGTTTGAACGAATGTATATTTTGCTATACTGTTTAAAGAATGTATATTTTGCCAAACTGTTGAACTAATGTATATTTTGCTATACTGTTGACCGAATGTATATTTTGCTATACTGTTGACCGAATGTATATTTTGCCATACTGTTGAACTAATGTATATTTTGCCATACTGTTGAACGAATGTATATTTTGCCATACTGTTGAACTAATGTATATTTTGCTATACTGTTGAACTAATGTATATTTTGCCATACTGTTGAACTAATGTATATTTTGCCATACTGTTGAACTAATGTATATTTTGCTATACTGTTGAACTAATGTATATTTTGCTATACTGTTGAACTAATGTATATTTTGCCATACTGTTGAACTAATGTATATTTTGCCATACTGTTGAACTAATGTATATTTTGCTATACTGTTGAACTAATGTATATTTTGCTATACTATTGAACTAATGTATATTTTGCCATACTGTTGAACTAATGTATATTTTGCCATACTGTTGAACTAATGTATATTTTGCCATACTGTTGAACTAAGGTATATTTTGCCATACTGTTAAACTAATGTATATTTTGCCATACTGTTGAACTAATGTATATTTTGCCATACTGTTGAACTAATGTATATTTTGCTATACTGTTGAACGAATGTATATTTTGCTATACTGTTGAACTAATGTATATTTTGCCATACTGTTGAACTAATGTATATTTTGCCATACTGTTGAACTAATGTATATTTTGCTATACTGTTGAACGAATGTATATTTTGCCATACTGTTGAACTAATGTATATTTTGCCATACCGTTGAACGAATGTATATTTTGCCATACTGTTGAACGAATGTATATTTTGCTATACTGTTGAACGAATGAATTTTTTGCTATACTGTTGAACTAATGTATATTTTGCCATACTGTTGAACGAATGTATATTTTGCTATACTGTTGAACTAATGTATATTTTGCTATACTGTTGAACGAATGTATATTTTGCCATACTGTTGAACGAATGTATATTTTGCTATACTGTTGAACGAATGTATATTTTGCCATACTGTGGAACTAATGTATATTTTGCCATACTGTTGAACGAATGTATATTTTGCCATACTGTTGAACGAATGTATATTTTGCTATACTGTTGAACGAATGTATATTTTGCCATACTGTGGAACTAATGTATATTTTGCTATACTGTTGAACGAATGTATATTTTGCCATACTGTTGAACGAATGTATATTTCTCCATACTGGTGAACGAATGTATATTTTGCTATACTGTTGAACGAATGTATATTTTGCCATACTGTGGAACTAATGTATATTTTGCCATACTGTTGAACTAATGTTTATTTTGCCATACTGTTGAACGAATGTATATTTTGCTATACTGTTGAACGAATGTATATTTTGCCATACTGTGGAACTGATGTATATTTTGCCATACTGTTGAACGAATGTGTATTTTGCCATACTGTTGAACTAATGTATATGTTGCTATACTGTTGAACGAATGTATATTTTGCCATACTGTTGAACGAATGTATATTTTGCTATACTGTTGAACGAATGTATATTTTGCCATACTGTGGAACTAATGTATATTTTGCTATACTGTTGAACGAATGTATATTTTGCCATACTGTTGAACGAATGTATATTTTGCCATACTGTTGAACTAATGTATATTTTGCTATACTGTTGAACGAATGTATATTTTGCTATACTGTGGAACTAATGTATATTTTGCCATACTGTTGAACGAATGTATATTTTGCCATACTGTTGAACGAATGTATATTTTGCCATACTGTTGAACTAATGTATATTTTGCCATACTGTTGAACGAATGTATATTTTGCCATACTGTTGAACTAATGTATATTTTGCCATACTATTTAACTAATGTATATTTTGCTATACTGTTGAACGAATGTATATTTTGCCATACTGTTGAACTAATGTATATTTTGCCATACTGGTGAACGAATGTATATTTTGCCATACTGTTGAACTAATGTATATTTTGCCATACTGTTGAACTAATGTATATTTTGCCATACTGTTGAACTAATGTATATTTTGCTATATTGTTGAACTAATGTATATTTTGCTATACTGTTGAACTTATGTATATTTTGCCATACTGTTGAACTAATGTACATTTTGTAAAACTGTTGAACTAATGTATATTTGGCCATACGTTTGAACGAATGTATATTTTGCTATACTGTTTAAAGAATGTATATTTTGCCAAACTGTTGAACTAATGTATATTTTGCTATACTGTTGACCGAATGTATATTTTGCTATACTGTTGACCGAATGTATATTTTGCCATACTGTTGAACTAATGTATATTTTGCCATACTGTTGAACGAATGTATATTTTGCCATACTGTTGAACTAATGTATATTTTGCTATACTGTTGAACTAATGTATATTTTGCCATACTGTTGAACTAATGTATATTTTGCCATACTGTTGAACTAATGTATATTTTGCTATACTGTTGAACTAATGTATATTTTGCTATACTGTTGAACTAATGTATATTTTGCCATACTGTTGAACTAATGTATATTTTGCCATACTGTTGAACTAATGTATATTTTGCTATACTGTTGAACTAATGTATATTTTGCCATACTGTTGAACTAATGTATATTTTGCCATACTGTTGAACTAATGTATATTTTGCCATACTGTTGAACTAATGTATATTTTGCCATACTGTTGAACTAATGTATATTTTGCCATACTGTTGAACTAATGTATATTTTGCTATACTGTTGAACTAATGTATATTTTGCTATACTGTTGAACTAAGGTATATTTTGCCATACTGTTGAACTAATGTATATTTGGCCATACTGTTGAACTAATGTATATTTTTCCATACTGTTGAACTAATGTATATTTTGCTATACTGTTGAACGAATGTATATTTTGCTATACTGTTGAACTAATGTATATTTTGCCATACTGTTGAACTAATGTATATTTTGCCATACTGTTGAACTAATGTATATTTTGCTATACTGTTGAACGAATGTATATTTTGCTATACTGTTGAACTAATGTATATTTTGCCATACCGTTGAACGAATGTATATTTTGCCATACTGTTGAACGAATGTATATTTTGCTATACTGTTGAACGAATGTATTTTTTGCTATACTGTTGAACTAATGTATATTTTGCCATACTGTTGAACGAATGTATATTTTGCCATACTGTTGAACTAATGTATATTTTGCTATACTGTTGAACGAATGTATATTTTGCCATACTGTTGAACGAATGTATATTTTGCTATACTGTTGAACGAATGTATATTTTGCCATACTGTGGAACTAATGTATATTTTGCTATACTGTTGAACGAATGTATATTTTGCCATACTGTTGAACGAATGTATATTTTGCCATACTGTTGAACGAATGTATATTTTGCTATACTGTTGAACGAATGTATATTTTGCCATACTGTGGAACTAATGTATATTTTGCCATACTGTTGAACTAATGTATATTTTGCCATATTGTTGAACGAATGTATATTGTGCTATACTGTTGAACGAATGTATATTTTGCCATACTGTGGAACTGATGTATATTTTGCCATACTGTTGAACGAATGTGTATTTTGCCATACTGTTGAACTAATGTATATGTTGCTATACTGTTGAACGAATGTATATTTTGCCATACTGTTGAACTAATGTATATTTTGCTATACTGTTGAACGAATGTATATTTTGCCATACTGTTGAACGAATGTATATTTTGCTATACTGTTGAACTAATGTATATTTTGCTATACTGTTGAACTAATGTATATTTTGCCATACTGTTGAACTAATGTATATTTTGCCATACTGTTGAACTAATGTATATTTTGCTATATTGTTGAACTAATGTATATTTTGCTATACTGTTGAACTTATGTATATTTTGCCATACTGTTGAACTAATGTATATTTTGTAAAACTGTTGAACTAATGTATATTTGGCCATACGTTTGAACGAATGTATATTTTGCTATACTGTTTAAAGAATGTATATTTTGCCAAACTGTTGAACTAATGTATATTTTGCTATACTGTTGACCGAATGTATATTTTGCTATACTGTTGACCGAATGTATATTTTGCCATACTGTTGAACTAATGTATATTTTGCCATACTGTTGAACGAATGTATATTTTGCCATACTGTTGAACTAATGTATATTTTGCTATACTGTTGAACTAATGTATATTTTGCTATACTGTTGAACTAATGTATATTTTGCCATACTGTTGAACTAATGTATATTTTGCCATACTGTTGAACTAATGTATATTTTGCTATACTGTTGAACTAATGTATATTTTGCTATACTATTGAACTAATGTATATTTTGCCATACTGTTGAACTAATGTATATTTTGCCATACTGTTGAACTAATGTATATTTTGCCATACTGTTGAACTAATGTATATTTTGCCATACTGTTGAACTAATGTATATTTTGCTATACTGTTGAACTAATGTATATTTTGCTATACTGTTGAACTAAGGTATATTTTGCCATACTGTTGAACTAATGTATATTTTGCCATACTGTTGAACTAATGTATATTTTGCCATACTGTTGAACTAATGTATATTTTGCTATACTGTTGAACGAATGTATATTTTGCTATACTGTTGAACTAATGTATATTTTGCCATACTGTTGAACGAATGTATATTTTGCCATACTGTTGAACTAATGTATATTTTGCTATACTGTTGAACGAATGTATATTTTGCTATACTGTTGAACTAATATATATTTTGCCATACCGTTGAACGAATGTATATTTTGCCATACTGTTGAACGAATGTATATTTTGCTATACTGTTGAACGAATGTATTTTTTGCTATACTGTTGAACTAATGTATATTTTGCCATACTGTTGAACGAATGTATATTTTGCCATACTGTTGAACTAATGTATATTTTGCTATACTGTTGAACGAATGTATATTTTGCCATACTGTTGAACGAATGTATATTTTGCTATACTGTTGAACTAAGTTATATTTTGCCATACTGTTGACCTAATGTATATTTTGGCATACTGTTGAACGAATGTATATTTTGCCATACTGTTGAACGAATGTATATTTTGCCATACTGTTGAACGAATGTATATTTTGCTATACTGTTGAACTAATGTATATTTTGCCATACTGTTGAACGAATGTATATTTTGCCATACTGTTGAACTAATGTATATTTTGCGATACTGTTGAACGAATGTATATTTTTCTATACTGTAAAACTAATGTATATTTTGCCATACTGTTGAACTAATGTATATTTTGCTATACTGTTGAACGAATCTATATTTTGCGATACTGTTTAACTAATGTATATTTTGCCATAATGTTGAACTAATGTATATTTTGCCATACTGTTAAACGAATGTATATTTTGCCATACTGTTGAACGAATGTATATTTTGCCATACTGTTGAACTAATGTATATTTTGCTATACTGTTGAACTTATGTATATTTTGCCATACTGTTGAACTAATGTATATTTTGTAAAACTGTTGAACTAATGTATATTTGGCCATACGTTTTAACGAATGTATATTTTGCTATACTGTTTAAAGAATGTATATTTTGCCAAACTGTTGAACTAATGTATATTTTGCTATACTGTTGACCGAATGTATATTTTGCTATACTGTTGACCGAATGTATATTTTGCCATACTGTTGAACTAATGTATATTTTGCCATACTGTTGAACGAATGTATATTTTGCCATACTGTTGAACTAATGTATATTTTGCTATACTGTTGAACTAATGTATATTTTGCCATACTGTTGAACTAATGTATATTTTGCCATACTGTTGAACTAATGTATATTTTGCTATACTGTTGAACTAATGTATATTTTGCTATACTGTTGAACTAATGTATATTTTGCCATACTGTTGAACTAATGTATATTTTGCCATACTGTTGAACTAATGTATATTTTGCTATACTGTTGAACTAATGTATATTTTGCTATACTATTGAACTAATGTATATTTTGCCATACTGTTGAACTAATGTATATTTTGCAATACTGTTGAACTAATGTATATTTTGCTATACTGTTGAACTAATGTATATTTTGCCATACTATTGAACTAATGTATATTTTGCCATACTGTTGAACTAATGTATATTTTGCCATACTGTTGAACTAATGTATATTTTGCCATACTGTTGAACTAATGTATATTTTGCCATACTGTTGAACTAATGTATATTTTGCTATACTGTTGAACTAATGTATATTTTGCCATACTGTTGAACTAATGTATATTTTGCCATACTGTTGAACGAATGTATATTTTGCCATACTGTTGAACTAATGTATATTTTGCTATACTGTTGAACTAATGTATATTTTGCCATACTGTTGAACTAATGTATATTTTGCCATACTGTTGAACTAATGTATATTTTGCCATACTGTTGAACTAATGTATATTTTGCTATACTGTTGAACTAATGTATATTTTGCCATACTATTGAACTAATGAATATTTTGCCATACTGTTGAACTAATGTATATTTTGCCATACGGTTGAACTAATGTATATTTTGCCATACTGTTGAACTAATGTATATTTTGCCATACTGTTGAACTAATGTATATTTTGCCATACTGTTGAACTAATGTATATTTTGCCATACTGTTGAACTAATGTATATTTTGCTATACTATTGAACTAATGTATATTTTGCCATACTGTTGAACTAATGTATATTTTGCCATACTGTTGAACGAATGTATATTTTGCCATACTGTTGAACTAATGTATATTTTGCTATACTGTTGAACTAATGTATATTTTGCCATACTGTTGAACTAATGTATATTTTGCCATACTGTTGAACTAATGTATATTTTGCTATACTGTTGAACTAATGTATATTTTGCTATACTGTTGAACTAATGTATATTTTGCCATACTGTTGAACTAATGTATATTTTGCCATACTGTTGAACTAATGTATATTTTGCCATACTGTTGAACTAATGTATATTTTGCTATACTGTTGAACTAATGTATATTTTGCCATACTGTTGAACTAATGTATATTTTGCTATACTGTTGAACTAATGTATATTTTGCCATACTGTTGAACTAATGTATATTTTGCCATACTGTTGAACTAATGTATATTTTGCCATACTGTTGAACGAATGTATATTTTGCCATACTGTTGAACTAATGTACATTTTGCTATACTGTTGAACGAATGTATATTTTGCCATACTGTTGAACGAATGTATATTTTGCTATACTGTTGAACGAATGTATATTTTGCCATACTGTGGAACTAATGTATATTTTGCTATACTGTTGAACGAATGTATATTTTGCCATACTGTTGAACGAATGTATATTTTGCCATACTGTTGAACGAATGTATATTTTGCTATACTGTTGAACGAATGTATATTTTGCCATACTGTGGAACTAATGTATATTTTGCCATACTGTTGAACTAATGTATATTTTGCCATATTGTTGAACGAATGTATATTTTGCTATACTGTTGAACGAATGTATATTTTGCCATACTGTGGAACTGATGTATATTTTGCCATACTGTTGAACGAATGTGTATTTTGCCATACTGTTGAACTAATGTATATGTTGCTATACTGTTGAACGAATGTATATTTTGCCATACTGTTGAACTAATGTATATTTTGCTATACTGTTGAACGAATGTATATTTTGCCATACTGTTGAACGAATGTATATTTTGCTATACTGTTGAACTAATGTATATTTTGCTATACTGTTGAACTAATGTATATTTTGCCCTACTGTGGAACTAATGTATATGTTGCTATACCTTTGAACGAATGTATATTTTGCCATACTGTTGAACTAATTTATATTTTGTCATACTGTTTACCTAAATTATATTTTGCCATACTGTTGAACGAATGTATATTTTGCCATACTGTTGAACTAATGTATATTTTGCCATACTGTTGAACGAATGTATATTTTGCCATACTGTTGAACTAATGTATATTTTGCCATACTGTTGAACTAATGTATATTTGCTATACTGTTAAACGAATGTATATTTTGCCATACTGTTGAACGAATGTATATTTTGCTATACTGTTGAACGAATGTATATTTTGCTTTACTGTTGAACGAATGTATATTTTGCCATACTGTTAAACGAATGTATATTTTGCTATACTGTTGAACGAATGTATATTTTGCCATACTGTGGAACTAATGTATATTTTGCCATACTGTTGAACGAATGTATATTTTGCCATACTGTTGAACTAATGTATATTTTGCTATACTGTTGAACGAATGTATATTTTGCTATACTGTGGAACTAATGTATATTTTGCCATACTGTTGAACTAATGTATATTTTGCCATACTGTTGAACGAATGTATATTTTGCCATACTGTTGAACTAATGTATATTTTGCCATACTGTTGAACGAATGTATATTTTGCTATACTGTGGAACTAAGGTATATTTTGCCATACTGTTGAACTAATGTATATTTTGCCATACTGTCGAACGAATGTATATTTCGCCATACTGTTGAACTAATGTATATTTTGCCATACTATTGAACTAATGTATATTTTGCTATACTGTTGAACGAATGTATATTTTGCCATACTGTTGAACTAATGTATATTTTGCCATACTGTTGAACTAATGTATATTTTGCCATACTGGTGAACGAATGTATATTTTGCCATACTGTTGAACGAATGTATATTTTGCCATACTGTTGAACTAATGTATATTTTGCCATACTGTTGAACTAATGTATATTTTGCCATACTGTTGAACGAATGTATATTTTGCCATACTGTTGAACGAATGTATATTTTGCCATACTGTTGAACTAATGTTTATTTTGCCATACTGTTGAACGAATGTATATTTTGCCATACTGTTGAACGAATGTATATTTTGCTATACTGTTGAACGAATGTATATTTTGCCATACTGTGGAACTAATGTATATTTTGCTATACTGTTGAACGAATGTATATTTTGCCATACTGTTGAACGAATGTATATTTTGCCATACTGTTGAACGAATGTATATTTTGCTATACTGTTGAACGAATGTATATTTTGCCATACTGTGGAACTAATGTATATTTTGCCATACTGTTGAACTAATGTATATTTTGCCATACTGTTGAACGAATGTATATTTTGCTATACTGTTGAACGAATGTATATTTTGCCATACTGTGGAACTGATGTATATTTTGCCATACTGTTGAACGAATGTGTATTTTGCCATACTGTTGAACTAATGTATATGTTGCTATACTGTTGAACGAATGTATATTTTGCCATACTGTTGAACTAATGTATATTTTCTATACTGTTGAACGAATGTATATTTTGCCATACTGTTGAACGAATGTATATTTTGCTATACTGTTGAACTAATGTATATTTTGCTATACTGTTGAACTAATGTATATTTTGCCATACTGTTGAACTAATGTATATTTTGCCATACTGTTGAACTAATGTATATTTTGCTATATTGTTGAACTAATGTATATTTTGCTATACTGTTGAACTTATGTATATTTTGCCATACTGTTGAACTAATGTATATTTTGTAAAACTGTTGAACTAATGTATATTTGGCCATACGTTTGAACGAATGTATATTTTGCTATACTGTTTAAAGAATGTATATTTTGCCAAACTGTTGAACTAATGTATATTTTGCTATACTGTTGACCGAATGTATATTTTGCTATACTGTTGACCGAATGTATATTTTGCCATACTGTTGAACTAATGTATATTTTGCCATACTGTTGAACGAATGTATATTTTGCCATACTGTTGAACTAATGTATATTTTGCTATACTGTTGAACTAATGTATATTTTGCCATACTGTTGAACTAATGTATATTTTGCATTACTGTTGAACTAATGTATATTTTGCTATACTGTTGAACTAATGTATATTTTGCCATACTGTTGAACTAATGTATATTTTGCTATACTATTGAACTAATGTATATTTTGCCATACTGTTGAACTAATGTATATTTTGCTATACTGTTGAACTAATGTATATTTTGCCATACTGTTGAACTAATGTATATTTTGCCATACTGTTGAACTAATGTATATTTTGCTATACTGTTGAACTAATGTATATTTTGCTATACTGTTGAACTAAGGTATATTTTGCCATACTGTTGAACTAATGTATATTTTGCCATACTGTTGAACTAATGTATATTTTGCCATACTGTTGAACTAATGTATATTTTGCTATACTGTTGAACGAATGTATATTTTGCTATACTGTTGAACTAATGTATATTTTGCCATACTGTTGAACTAATGTATATTTTGCCATACTGTTGAACTAATGTATATTTTGCCATACTGTTGAACTAATGTATATTTTGCTATACTGTTGAACGAATGTATATTTTGCTATACTGTTGAACTAATGTATATTTTGCCATACCGTTGAACGAATGTATATTTTGCCATACTGTTGAACGAATGTATATTTTGCTATACTGTTGAACGAATGTATTTTTTGCTATACTGTTGAACTAATGTATATTTTGCCATACTGTTGAACGAATGTATATTTTGCCATACTGTTGAACTAATGTATATTTTGCTATACTGTTGAACGAATGTATATTTTGCCATACTGTTGAACGAATGTATATTTTGCTATACTGTTGAACTAAGTTATATTTTGCCATACTGTTGAACTAATGTATATTTTGGCATACTGTTGAACGAATGTATATTTTGCCATACTGTTGAACGAATGTATATTTTGCCATACTGTTGAACGAATGTATATTTTGCTATACTGTTGAACTAATGTATATTTTGCCATACTGTTGAACTAATGTATATTTTGCCATACTGTTGAACTAATGTATATTTTGCGATACTGTTGAACGAATGTATATTTTTCTATACTGTAAAACTAATGTATATTTTGCCATACTGTTGAACTAATGTATATTTTGCTATACTGTTGAACGAATCTATATTTTGCGATACTGTTTGACTAATGTATATTTTGCCATAATGTTGAACTAATGTATATTTTGCCATACTGTTAAACGAATGTATATTTTTCCATACTGTTTAACGAATGTATATTTTGCCATACTGTTGAACTAATGTATATTTTGCCATACTGTTGAACTAATGTATATTTTGCTATACTTTTGAACTAATGTATATTTTGCCATACTGTTGAACGAATGTATATTTTGCCATACTGTTGAACTAATGTATATTTTGCCATACTGTTGAACGAATCTATATTTTGCGATACTGTTTAACTAATGTATATTTTGCCATACTGTTGAACGAATGTATATTTTGCTATACTGTTGAACTAATGTATATTTTGCCATACTGTTGAACTAATGTATATTTTGCCATACTGTTGAACTTATGTATATTTTGCCATACTGTTGAACGAATCTATATTTTGCGATACTGTTTAACTAATGTATATTTTGCCATACTGTTGAACGAATGTATATTTTGCCATACTGTTGAACTAATGTATATTTTGCCATACTGTTGAACGAATCTATATTTTGCGATACTGTTTAACTAATGTATATTTTTCCATACTGTTGAACGAATGTATATTTTGCCATACTGTTGAACTAATGTATATTTTGCCATACTGTTTAACTAATGTATATTTTGCTATACTGTTTAACGAATCTATATTTTGCGATACTGTTTAACTAATGTATATTTTGCCATAATGTTGAACTAATGTATATTTTGCCATACTGTTAAACGAATGTATATTTTGCCATACTGTTGAACGAATGTATATTTTGCCATACTGTTGAACTAATGTATATTTTGCCATACTGTTGAACTAATGTATATTTTGCCATACCGTTGAACGAATGTATATTTTGCCATACTGTTGAACGAATGTATATTTTGCTCTACTGTTGAACGAATGTATATTTTGCAATACTTTTGAACTAATGTATATTTTTCCATACTGTTTAACGAATGTATATTTTGCCATACTGTTGAACTAATGTATATTTTGCCATACTGTTGAACTAATGTATATTTTGCTATACTTTTGAACTAATGTATATTTTGCCATACTGTTGAACGAATGTATATTTTGCCATACTGTTGAACTAATGTATATTTTGCCATACTGTTGAACGAATCTATATTTTGCGATACTGTTGAACGAATGTATATTTTGCCATACTGTTGAACGAATGTATATTTTGCTATACTGTTGAACTAATGTATATTTTGCCATACTGTTGAACTAATGTATATTTTGCCATACTGTTGAACGAATGTATATTTTGCTATACTGTTGAACGAATGTATATTTTGCTATACTGTTGAACTAATGTATATTTTTCCATACTGTTGAACTAATTTATATTTTGCTATACCGTTGAACTAATTTATATTTTGCTATACCGTTGAACTAATGTATATTTTTCCATACTGTTGAACTAATTTATATTTTGCTATACTGTTGACCTAATGTATATTTTGCCATACTGTTGAACTAATGTATATTTTGCCATACTGTTGAACTAATGTATATTTGCCCATACTGTTGAACTAATGTATATTTTGCCATACTGTTGAACGAATGTATATTTTGCCATACTGTTGAACTAATTTATATTTTGCCATACTGTTGAACTAATGTATATTTTGCTATACTGTTGAACTAATGTATATTTTTCCATACTGTTGAACTAATTTATATTTTGCTATACTGTTGAACTAATTTATATTTTGCTATACTGTTGAACTAATGTATATTTTTCCATACTGTTGAACTAATTTATATTTTGCTATACTGTTGAACTAATGTATATTTTGCTATACTGTTGAACTAATCTATATTTTGCCATACTGTTGAACGAATGTATATTTTGCCATACTGTTGAACTCATGTATATTTTGCCATACTGTTGAACTAATGTATATTTTGCTATACTGTTGAACTAATGTATATTTTGCTATACTGTTGATCTAATGTATATTTTGCAATACTTTTGAACTAATGTATATTTTTCCATACTGTTGAACGAATGTATATTTTGCTATACTGTTGAACTAATGTATATTTTGCCATACTGTTGCACGAATTTATATTTTGCCATACTGTTGAACTAATGTATATTTTGCCATACTGTTGAACTAATGTATATTTTGCCATACTGTTGAACTAATGTATATTTTGCCATACTGTTGAACTCATGTATATTTTTCCATACTGTTGAACTAATGTATATTTTGCCATACTGTTGAACTAATTTATATTTTGCTATACTTTTGAACTAATGTATATTTTGCCATACTGTTGAACGAATGTATATTTTGCCATACTCTTGAACTAATGTATATTTTGCCATACTGTTGAACGAATGTATATTTTGCTATACTGTTGAACGAATGTATATTTTGCTATACTGTTGAACGAATGTATATTTTGCCATACTGTTTAACTAATGTATATTTTGCTATACTGTTGAACTAATGTATATTTTTCCATACTGTTGAACTAATTTATATTTTGCTATACTGTTGAACTAATTTATATTTTGCTATACCGTTGAACTAATGTATATTTTTCCATACTGTTGAACTAATTTATATTTTGCTATACTGTTGAACTAATGTATATTTTGCCATACTGTTGAACTAATGTATATTTTGCCATACTGTTGAACTAATGTATATTTTGCCATACTGTTGAACTAATGTATATTTTGCTATACTGTTGAACTAATGTATATTTTGCCATACTGTTGAACTAATGTATATTTTGCCATACTGTTGAACTAATGTATATTTTGCTATACTGTTGAACTAATGTATATTTTGCTATACTGTTGAACTAATGTATATTTTGCCATACTGTTGAACTAATTTATATTTTGCTATACTGTTGAACGAATGTATATTTTGCTATACTGTTGAACGAATGTATATTTTGCCATACTGTTGAACTAATGTATATTTTGCTATACTGTTGAACTAATTTATATTTTGCTATACTGTTGAACTAATGTATATTTTTCCATACTGTTGAACTAATTTATATTTTGCTATACTGTTGAACTAATTTATATTTTGCTATACTGTTGAACTAATGTATATTTTGCCATACTGTTGAACTCATGTATATTTTGCCATACTGTTGAACTAATGTATATTTTGCTATACTGTTGAACTAATGTATATTTTGCCATACTGTTGAACTAATTTATATTTTGCTATACTGTTGAACTAATGTATATTTTGCCATACTGTTGAACGAATGTATATTTTGCCATACTGTTGAACTAATGTATATTTTGCTATACTGTTGAACTAATGTGTATTTTGCCATACTGTTGAACTAATGTATATTTTGCCATACTGTTGAACTAATGTATATTTTGCCATACTGTTGAACTAATGTATATTTTGCTATACTGTTGAACTAATTTATATTTTGCTATACTGTTGAACTAATGTATATTTTGCCATACTGTTGAACTAATGTATATTTTGCCATACTGTTGAACTAATGTGTATTTTGCTATACTGTTGAACTAATGTATATTTTGCCATACTGTTGAACGAATGTATATTTTGCCATACTGTTGAACTAATGTATATTTTGCCATACTGTTGAACTAATGTATATTTTGCTATACTGTTGAACTAATGTGTATTTTGCCATACTGTTGAACTAATGTATATTTTGCTATACTGTTGAACTAATGTATATTTTGCCATACTGTTGAACTAATGTATATTTTGCCATACTGTTGAACTAATGTGTATTTTGCTATACTGTTGAACTAATGTATATTTTGCCATACTGTTGAACGAATGTATATTTTGCCATACTGTTGAACGAATGTATATTTTGCCATACTGTTGAACTAATGTATATTTTGCTATACTGTTGAACTAATGTGTATTTTGCCATACTGTTGAACTAATTTATATTTTGCCATACTGTTGAACTAATGTATATTTTGCCATACTGTTGAACTAATGTATATTTTGCCATACTGTTGAACTAATGTATATTTTGCTATACTGTTGAACGAATGTATATTTTGCTATACTGTTGAACTAATTTATATTTTGCCATACTGTTGAACTAATGTATATTTTGCTATACTGTTGAACTAATGTATATTTTGCCATACTGTTGAACTAATGTATATTTTGCCATACTGTTGAACTAATGTGTATTTTGCTATACTGTTGAACTAATGTATATTTAGCCATACTGTTGAACGAATGTATATTTTGCTATACTGTTGAACTAATGTATATTTTGCCATACTGTTGAACGAATGTATATATGGGTTAAGAAGTCAAATAAAAAGGGAGGAAGCAGAAAAAACAAAAAAAATTAAAAAAAATGATATGAAAGAATCTTTAATTTCCATCTTAAAAATGAATTCGTTGTTTAAATTTTTTGGACCCCAAACAAGTCACATTGTCACCGAGATGGAACGTTTAGTGGTTTTGTTTACGGCATATCAACCCATTGTTTGGGGGGGGGTTATTTAATGCCAATGCTGAATCCAGTAACTTTGAAAAAAAAAGTTCTATGCTTCAAGTTCTTTATATCTTCAAATATATCTTTATGGCGTTTTTTTTTTTTTTTTTTTTGTGTGTGTGTGTGTGTGTGTGTGTGTGTGTGTGTGTGTGTTTACAGCATGTCAACAAGTTTGGGGTTATTTAATGCTGAATCCAGTAATTTTTGCGTAAAGTTCGTTATATTTTCTAATATTTATTTATGGTGATTAGTTTGGTTGTTTAGTAGAGAAAAATTGTTTTCAATTTTTTTGCAGAAAACGATTGAGTTTTGTATAAAGAGAGGAAAAATCAACAATGCATTTAAGTTAACCAACATCTTCAGATCGCGCAATGTGGTAGCAACAGAGTGAGACAGAAAGGCTTCTATGATGAAGCATCCTAGGTAGTACGTTGTGTATCAAGATGTTTGTTCACATTACATTTAAATGGCTGCATGCTAATGCAGTCGAGGAAATATCGAGCGAATTCCAAGGAAAAGCGGTCCAAGCAAATAATTTATTTGTTTTGATTATATTTTTGTTATAAATTTTTATTGCAATAAACATTTGGTATTTTTTCACAACGAGTTCTTTGCTTGTTTTGCGGTTGCCGACTAGACAGAATAATTATCCAAGTGTCTGATAAATTTGCGTCTACACTAACTTTTTAAATACAACATGAGCGTAGACTGATTGAACAACCACACTTTCCTAATACATATGGTCATCACAGCATAGGACCATCGGAAGACCGAAATCTTACCATTAAGTTGGTATAAATTCCACGTTTTAACAGATGTTTAAAATGTGCACTCAATAGTAATTTCTTCTAAAATCCAATAACCTTTATGCTTAATAAATTATTCAAGTAGTAGTGATAGCAAGGGGAAATAATTCATGTTTTGCTTGTTTTTCTATTAAGATGATACTATTTTCTATAAGATAGCAAACGGAGGGGCGTGGTGGCGTACAAGTAGAAAGTTCGCATCGTGCATGACAAAATCTGTTTGTATAAAGAGACCAAGCAAGGGATTCGTGACATATTTAACACATATGGAATTTGTAATTGCATATTTGGTCATCTCCTCAGATTAATAGGACGAAATGGACAAGTGTTTGGTCAACGACGTACGAATCTGACGCGCCACAAGTTTTTTTTTTAAGATATTGATATTTGATTGCTCTTGACCAATATATTTCATGAGCGACCTTTCATCTGCAGATATTCCCTGTTATACACACGCGTATATAGATTCAAAGTGTGCTGTAGAGGAGTGGGTTAGGATTAGGGTTACAAGTTATAAATGTTTACACACACAAACATACATATATATTATATACATATTATATTATTATATGCTGTATCCACATAATTTTTATGTATCTATTTTCAGTAGGCGAGTAGACGTCGGCTAATACAAATTAAAAATAAATAAAATTTAAATTATATTTCCAAACAGAATATCTTAAACAATTCTATTACTAATAACCATTAATAAACAGATTAATTATTGAAATAGATTTTTTACAAGTAATATATAAATGAGGTAATGCCCTTAATGTAGATTTCCTTTAAATAATAAGTGTTTATAGAAATTATGCTGGAATAATAGTTCACAAATGCCGGTTTCAGTTTGTAAATTAATTTAGAAACAAACAGGAAAACAACTTTATATATATATATATATATATATATATATATATATAGTAGCAGAAGTACCCGTCGTTGACTGGGTTCAAAAACAGCCTACAGAAAATGGACTGTAATTAATGAAAATATAATACGTTATGAAAAGGAGGGGTTGTAAAGAGATATGTTTTGCTACTCAAAAATTTTACCCTAAGCAAAATATGATGAAAGTAAAGATAATTTTTGCGAAAAAGTATTTTTTTATATCAACTTTGTTTCCATTCGTAGCCAAGAGTGACCAACAGAATGATGTTTCCTTACAAAGAGAAAAGGTTATATATATATATATATATATATATATATATATATATATATATATATATATATATATATATATATATACATAAGAAATAAATGTTACCATAGTCAATAAAAGTTACTTTTATGGTAGAAAAGTTCATTGGTTTGTATTTTAAAGTAGTTTGTAATTTTTATTTTTTAATTCACGAACCGGTTTTTAAAAAAATCAAAATGGCACTGACTTTGAAATTTCAATTCGAGGGAGGGGCACCTGAGCATTCTGTGTTAACAATTTAAGAGAGTTCCGTCAACGTAAGGAATATTTATAAACATATTTTAATGTTTTCCGTTATTTTGTGCTTGAGAAATATTCGATTACGGCATGTGTAGTTTATAGAAAAATTCATTTAAGTAGTTATCACCTCAAATTTTGCTTTAATTTCGGTTCGCTGAAATTATTTCAAGTAAAGAGCATTAAAAACTATTTCAAAACAAAAAAAAACATGGACCGAACTTTTATTGACTATGATTACATTTATTTCTTGTATATTTATTTTTTCGGGTAGTCGTTTGTCGGCTTTTCTGCTAAACACTCTTACTAAATAATATCGACGAAATATCGGAAAACAAAGAAACAAAAACAGTTTTGAAAAATAATGAAGCTTTACTTACTTTAGTAAAATAATCCAAAACAGCAAAATGGGATATTAAAAAAGTAAACACGTAATTACTTTAGTTTTTTTAAAGCAAAGCATCGATATAAATATGAATAAGAAGAAAATGGCGCCCTTTTACAGCAGAACAGCTTCGTTTCAGTTTTACAGTATTGAACGTCCGATTCAGGGCTGTACTTTTGTAATGTAAAGAACATGCAGAAAGGGTTGTAATCAACTGAATTCCTTCTAGTACACTGACTAAAAAAAAGCTTAAACAGATATATAACTAAAAATAAAAAGATTATGTAAATGTTTTTAAAAAGACACGTAATCACGTGAGCAGGATTTTTTCCTTCTTTTGACACGAAAACAAGTAACGTTGTTATTTTTTTATTATTTATCTATTTTCGAAAAAGTGCCACATGCAAGTGGAGAAGGAAAAAACGGAGTTATGCTAAATTTGTGTCGAAAATTGTCTAAAATTCCGACTTTTTTTTTTTGGCTTTCACTTAAATAAGAACGTGAATTTATGAGGCGAATTTATTCGACACAATATGATTCAACTAAAAATAAATAAATAAAAGCTAACGTGAATTAAGGTGTTATTGTGGACCCTCACCGCTTTTAAAATCCTTGTTAAACTTTGTGACATATTTTCATTCTATGGAGGTCAGGCGCGAACGAACACGCCATAATTTTATATACCATATTTCTTCAAACTGAAACATAATTATCAAAGTATACTTACGCAAATAGATATGAAAAGTCTTTGTTAAAGTTTGCTCCATATTTCCATGGAGTATAGGCGCGAACGCAGACCCCACAATTTTATCATACCATCCCTATTTAAGTTGAAACATACTTATCAAAGTATTGTTATGTACATCTATATCAAAAACCCTTGTAAACTTTTTCTTTTCATTTTTTTATTTCAATACTTTGGGTGCTAGGCGCGAACGCAGACCCCACAATTTTTATGAACCACCGTTCTGCCAGATCAAACATACCCATTCCTGATCCTCGATACATCTTCTATCATAATATGTAATCAGTCAAAATAGTCAACCAATTCGTAATCAGTTTTTTAAAAATAGTCAACCTATTCGTGACCAGACACACACGCACACACACGTTCAGCTTTATATATATAGGGTGACTCCCAAAAAAAAACGGACCCCAACTCTAATTTGGCCCCGTTTCTTAGTGTTTTGTCCGAATGAAATGAAACTTTGGTCATAACTAATTTATTATATCCAAAACATCACATCAAAACACTAGGGTCTTTTGCCTTTTTTTCTCCATTGACTGTAAAATGCTCAGAAAAAAAAATTGAATGTCCTCTGTTTTTTTTTCAGTCACCCTGTATATGTGTGTGCGTGTGTGTGTGTGCATATAAATGTGTGTGCACATATATATGTTTATATGTTTGTGTGTGTACATGTATAAAGCTTGTACGTGAAAGTTGTGGTGCTCTAGATAAAAGAAAGCAGGCCCTTCTTTCTCAGAAGAGCACGATTGTGGAACTCTCTTCCGTTCGCCTGTTTCCCACCTGACTACAACTTGGATGTCTTCAAGTCCGACATAAACTAATTCCTGACAAACCGCCCTCTTAAGTAAGACACTATCAAATCTCCAATACTAATGATTACTACAATACTATCTCATTGATTACTGTACACGCAATAACCCTTATCCCTTAGTGACCCCCATGTAAAAAAAAAAAAGAAAAAAAGGCCCACAGCAATCTGAAGCGTGAGCTTCGCAAAGGTTTAACTGATGATGACACACAGAGCTGGAAATACGACACTTGTAAATGAATGTTTCTGTCAAATGCTGGCTACGTCAACCACCTTGTCATACAAAACCCGTGTTCCGGTGAACTTTGTGCCTATTTGTCCGGACCAAACGATCTGTTTAACATGCAGCAAAGTTTGCAAGTCTACTGCTGGTTTGAGAAGACATGTGATTGTTCATATGAATACCCTTCAACCTCCAGAGGAAGTCAACTCAGTGGAAATTGCTCAATTTGAATGTCACATCTGCAATTTGTACGTCATATGTGCAAACCTGCGGTGGGACTGCAGAGTCATCTTAGATGACATGGACGACGAGATGGGGGAAAACTCAATATGACGGCGATCATCTGGAAAGATGTAGCAATCATAATATACATATATGCCACTGTGTCGAATGAATGCTAAACCTCAGATAGTTCTAATTGCTTATCCTTTTCTTTCTCCAATTTGTTTCTTCAGAACGTTCTAAAGTTAGTAGCTTTTAACATGAAGGTGTTAAATAAAATATAATTTTCAACAAATGAAAATCTTTCCAAACATTTAAAAAATAACACCTATATGTGAATGTAGTAAGGCAGTGCGAACTGAGAAATTCTATAAGAACTGGTTAAGAAAATCAGTTTGAGAGAGATCTTCCAACAGTCGGCCGAACTTAATGAACCCAAAACTGTCTACTCAACACCCCATCCCGTGCCTTTGCGCCGAGATAGAAAAGCGAAAGAACTCGGTGACTCACATATCCTGCATTATCAACTTGCCCACATCTACACAGCAAACAAGAATATACAAACAATATAATACAATATATAAAAAACAAAAGTAAACGCACACACATACACAATGTTATGGTTTCCAATACACTATTAACCTATAAACTAGTCACTCAACGTTTTTACACAAACACGTGTTTTATTATGATTATTTACTAACATAAAAGTAATTTGCATATGCTTATTTCGTATATAAATGTGTGTATGTGTGTGTGTGTTGGCAATGCAGTATGAATTTGACCAATCCAGTCGCGCCTAGCTCAGTTGTATGAAACCATGATTGCGATCATTGAAAATGATTGACAAGGTACACATAAAATTTTGTAACAAGCACTTAATTAAGATGAGTGCTTCTGTTAAATGGACATTCGAGTCGATGATGAATTGAGTGAAATGAAAAGCGGCGATAGAAAGACTAAAGCAAGTCAACGTATTCATCATCTATTACACAAAGAAAAGCCATCTCTAGACCCGAGTAAAACTCCGAATCTACCAAAGATATGTTTACAAAACTTTCCTATTTACAATGTCTCCCCACGGGACAGAGTTAGACACCAGGGCCGTTTTTTAATGTGGAGAAAAGGAACAAAAATTAAAATTGTCTCAGTCGTGAAGGATTTCTCCTCCACTGACAGAGAACAAGAAATTGAAGTGCAGCATCTGAAGAACAGTTACTACACTTTGATCTTGACCCGAAGGTGATCACTAGGGCTATTCTCATTTCGTATCACTTCGAATAGGTTGTTGTAAAAAAAAAAATACTTTAATATACTTCGAGTCAAAACGAGTCCAATTTGTCCATGGTGAGAGATGGAAATCGATATGTCTATAAAAGTGAGAATGTGTGTGAAGATACTTCTCAACCTATATACTTAACGAACTTCTGATCACCAGACTTGAAACTTGGTAAATAGGGTATTCAGACACGTGGAAAACTTTTTAATCAGTTTTCATCCGAAAAAACGTCTGCAAAGAAGTCAGAATTGAAAAATTGGTACGTAGAGGAGGTGATCGGATTTTTTTTTCCTGTTTGTCAACTATTTCAGGAATGCACATACGTGAATCGTTCCCATGACAGATTACTTATATTAAGAATAAGTGGGTTTGAAAACACCTTTTAAAAATCCTTTCAAGCTGGCCTAATAGTTATCGTACTTGAATCACTGTCTTTAGGTTTTGGTTTCGATCTCAACTCTAGTATTTTGTTTACTTACAAGAAGTGAACTGTTTAGAAAAAAACATAATACTCGCATGCACATGTCTCAGTTTCTTTCTGATTTTGTTTTTACTTCATTTTTAAAAATGAATTTAACATTATGTTTAATACCGACGTTATTTCTGTTTATAATAAATAAGGATTCTGTATTAATGAAAATATAATATTTATGCGTATTTTACGACCGGTCGATGCCGGTTAATCTATTAATAAAAAAGAATAATAATACTAAGAAGTTAATGTAGTTTGATTGAAGTTTTGTTTAGTTTTACAAACCAAATATTCTGTTCAAGTCACCAGCTCTAGGAAGGTTGTCGAACAGGATTAAGGAGGCCAGTTTAGTGCAATGACGAGTGAGGTTAGTCTCACGGGTTTTTAAACAGTTTTTCTTCTCCTAAGTGGATAACTTGATAAGGTCTTCAGATCAATTACATTGAAAGGAGTTGCCCAGCGCTTGGATTCTAGACAAGGTATTTCTGCGCCCTCGTTTTGGAATTTATGTATATAAGTATCTAATTAAATTTTTATTCTTCTACAAAGAAATTATAATTAGAGTGAAGCTTACAATGAAATTTTACAAGTACTTTGCTGGAATGTGTTCTGATGAACTCACATCACTTGTTCCCCCCTCGACGTACATGCTCCCTACTAACGAGACAAGAAGCAAAATTCTACCATTTTATTCTTGAGGTCCTTTGATATCGGAAAGCCTTCTACTCTAAATAATTTATTCCTTCAGACTGCTATATTTCGGAATTCATTCTCTGTTCCTGCTTTTAGATTGTACTGACATGCAGAAGTTTAAATGTAATGTGAACATATATATCTTACTATAAAACTCCCCATATTCCCTTGTTAGACATGATCACAAGTGGTACCCTCTTACGGGCAAGAGGCAATGCAAATTGTTTGGGATGAAAAAGAGTAAAAAGGAATAGTATGCATATAAAGGTAATTTATAGAAACCAATACAACAAAGAAATGTAACGAATAGACACAAACTGAAGAAAATTAACGGTGGAATAAGCTATGCAAATCCACCTTTTATAAATACAATATATATGTATTTTTTTTCTAGTTTATACTTGCATTGTGTTCTTACTTGCGCCAGTGTAGTTTGATTGAAATACTGAATCATATAATATTTCGGAAAAATATCCCTTCTTCAGGTTTCTTTTCGACTTTAGTTCAGATATGCATGCTTGGACAGTATTGAAATCGAGAGAAAACGTCGGCTTTTGATTACTTTGTATTTCTTGCTTTCTTTTTACTTGCCTTTCTTCTACTATGTTAAAGCAGTTGCAAAGTTTTGTGCATGTAATTAGGGGCACAAAGTCGATGTCTGTTAACCACTTAATGTGACGGAGGAAGTTTGATAAGACAGACTACACACGTTTAATAAAAAAAACGTTTTTTCCCATCCAGGGAACCGAGAAACGCTGGATAGCATTGCTAGTTAGGAATGAATATAAGTAGAGGATAGCGTGGTTCAAACAAGAGCAAAGTAAAGATAACAATAGTAGCTTAGAAAAAAATATTGCGACTCAGAGCGACAATATTCCTTTATGGCTACAATGCGACATTTTCTATCCGATATTTCAAAATTAAAACATTATCATAGGAGAGACAAACTAGAAACACGTTAACGTGAGAAATTAAAAATTGTTGCAATGTTTTTTTATTCATAATGGGGTATAGTTCCTCACAATTGGAAGATTCTAATTATAAACGCTGGTGCTAGGAATTGCCGAATCAAATTAATTCACAGTCTGCTATCAACCTATCAGAAACCAAAATTGCTCCATAAAAAATAAACTTTTTTAGCAATGTTACTTATGTTTTCTTCGTGTCAATACGGAAAGGATCTTTTGATCTTTGACTGCAAAATTATAAAGTCCGGAACATGTATAGAACAGCTGTCAACTGAGAATTCGTCATTTCCAGGACTTTTATAGAATAACTATCCATCGGAAATTCTTCTGAAACTAAACATGGCTTCCAACTCAAGAGGTTATGTACCCGGTGTGAGACTTTACTTCGATGGATCAGAATCAAAATTCGAATAGTGGCAAGTGAAATTTTTAGGATATTTACGAATCCAAAAGTTACACATTCAGGCACAACGTGAAAACAGAAACGATCCTGAATTTATTGAAAAGAACGCAGCTGTCTTTGCAGAATTAATAAACTGCTTAGATGACCGAAGTCTATCACTGGTAATAGGAGAAGCCCTAGACGACGGCTGCAAAGCATTGAACATATTAAGAGAGCGTTATTTATCGAAAGGAAAATTCAAAATTATCTCTTTATATACTGAACTGACATCTCTAAAACGTATGGAAGCCGAGACGATTACAGATTATATTATAAGGATCGAAACAACAGCAAATTCGTAAAAAATATCTGGCGAAGTTATTAGAAATAGTATGTTAATCTCCATGGTCTTTAAAGGGCTACCGAGTGATTTCAAGCCATTTACCACTGTGGTAATCCAGAAGGAAAACCCCATGACTTTTAGTCAGTTCAAGGTGCCACTCAGGAGTTTCGGGGAAACTGAGAAAATGATCGCAAAAAACGAATCTACAAATATAATGAAATTTTAAAATGCCCACTTAAAAACACCAAAATTTAATTATACCTTTACCTCGAATAAAAACTGCCACTTTTCCAAAAACAATTTTTCTAACAAAAGTACGAAAATTATTTGCTACAATTGTGGCCGACCTAATCACAAGAGTTTCCAACGTAGATACAAGAATTTCAAAGGTGACGTCATTAAAAATGTGGAGAGTTCCGTTAGGGAACATACATTTTTATTTTCATGTACGTTTGACGATTCAACAAACAGTAACAGCTTTCTTGTCGATTGTGGTGCAGCGGCACATGTGGTTACGAAGGAATCTGATTTTATCAATTTTGATCCCAACTTTAAAACCCAGAGTCACTTTGTAGTGCTGGCCGATGGCAGTCGAGCAAACGATATCGTTTTAAAGAGAGGTGATACCAAAATCTCGCTAAGGAACAATAAAAGTGAACTTTGTTTCTGCATTCTAAAAAACGCTCTTCTAATCCCGAAATATAAACAAAATATATTTTCTGTACAAGCCGCCCTTAAACAAAGTGCAAATATAAACTATAGCCCCAATAAATAAAAACTGGTGTATCCGAATGGAACTGTATTCGGCATTAAAGAAAATGGGAGACTATATTATTTAAATAGCGTAGTCCCATCAAAAACCGCCTGCAATGATTTACAGACACGGCATAAAATTCTTGGGCATTGCAATATTCCAGATATCAAAAATTTGCCGAATGTGATTGACGGAATGAAAAAAAAAAACTGAAAAAAAAAAAAAAACTTGACAAACTGCGGCGTTTGCCCACATGGAAAAATGACAAAGTATCAAAACAAGATTCAAGACAAGTAGGCCACAAAAATTCTATCACTGGTACATTGTGACTTGAACGATCCCGTGAAACCGATGGGCAAAGAAAATTCAGGTATGCATTAAATTTTGTAGACAATTATTCCGGTTTAATAATGGTTTAAGTCTTAAAGAACAAATGTGATACCTTGCTAGCAACTAGAAACTATTTAGCTAACATGGCTTCCAACTCAAGGAAGATACTAAACAATAAACAAAATTTATATACAATAACTGTTAGTAACTTCACTTGTTTATATATAGATATATCTATATATAACAATCTATTTTTATATATATAAATTAAAGATGAGAAATAAAAGTTACATAGCACTTTTTATATCATCATACACATACAAAAGGAAGAGGAGAAATAGAAAGAAAAACTTCTTTAGGCCATGTCATTTCGAAACTAAATGCTTCTGAACAAAAAGGGGAGAAAAGCCAGGATTATACAAATGTAAAGATAAAAAAAAACGGATTAAGAACATTTATATTAGAAATGAAAAACATATAAAACGTGATATAAATATATATATATATATATATATATATATATATATACACTAGCAAAAGTACCCGTCGTTGACTGCGTTCAAAAACAGCCTACAGAAAATGGACTCTGATTTATGAAAGGTTATGAACAGGAAGGGTTGTAAAGAGATAGCTTCGAATTTGGAGGTATCAAAACCAAAGCAAAATATGATGAAAGTAAAAATAAAATAGATAAACCCCATAATTTATTATACCATACCTGTTCACATTGAAACACTTATCACAATATTCTGTGGATCTATATTAAAATACCTTGTTAAACTTTGTGGCATATTTCCACTCTATGGAGGTCAGGTGCGAACAAACACCCTATAATTTTATTATACCATATTTCTTCAAACTGAAACATAATTATCAAAGTATACTTACGCAGATAGATATGAAAAGTCTTTATTAAAGTTTGTGCCTATTTCCCTTCTATGGAGGCCAGGCGCGAACGCAGACCCCACAATTTTATTATACCATCCCTATTTAAGTTAAAACATACTTATCAAAGTATTATTATGCACATCTATATCAAAAACACTTGTAAACGCTTTTTTTTTTAATTATTAAATTTTTTATTTCCATACTTTGTGGACCAGGCGCGAACGCAGACCCCACAATTTTAATGGACCACTGTTCTGCCAGATCAAACATACCCATTCCTATGTCTCGATACATCTTCTATTATTATATGTAATCAGTTTTTTTTAAATAGTCAACCATATTAGGAGCCTATTCGTGACCAGACACACACACACACACACACACACACACACACACACACACACACACACACATTCAGCTTTATATGATAGATATATACGAGGTGCCTTATATAAGTTTCCAGACATTTTATACAGGCGTTTAAATTAAAATTATATTATTATTTAAAATTCAGTATCTCATACATCTTATGAGATGACTAATTAGTTTTTATAATTTCGGATTCAAATGAACATGTACAGCAGGAATTGGAACACACTTTTGAAGAAGGATATGCAATAAAATTCTGTTTTAAACTGTGGGGAAAATGCCACAAAAACGCATGGAATGCTTCAGACTGCTTTTGGACCAGATTACATAAATCGAGCGTCGGTTTTTGAGTGGCATAAAAGATTCAAAGAAGGCAGGGTGTCTATGAGGGATTATAAGAGGTGTGAGAGGAGTAAGAAAATCAGAACACCAGAGTTGATTGGCCAAATAAAGAATTTCGTGGATAAGGCCCGTTGTGTGTCTGTAAAAACAATAAGTGCACGGTTTGATATCAGTGTGGGAATTGAACACAAAATTATTCGCGGGGAACTGAAGATGTAAAATGTTTGCGTATAGTTTGTTCCAAGGATGTTCAGAGTATATCAGGAAGAAAGACTTAATGACCAAGATAGGCATCAAGACAGTTCCTCCCTCTCTCTATTGCCCTGTGACTTTTGCTTATTCCTTAAGCTCAAGGAAACCATTAGAGATTGTCGTTAGGAGACAATTGAGAAGCTGAAAGAGGCAGTAACAAGGGTCATAGACACGTCCACACAAGAGGACTTCGGAAGTTGTTAGAGCGGTACAATAAGTGCATTGCAGCTGGGGAAGATTATTTCGAAGGGTACTAGAATTTTATGTGTGTACTATCAATAAAATTGCCTGGAAATTTATTGAAGGCACCATGAGAGGGGGGGATATAGGCTGGGTTGTTACAAGTCGTAGAAATAAAACGCTGAAGAAACGTCGAAGACATAGCAATAACGTAAAAGGATTACGAACGAAAGAAGGCGGTTGAAGGGGAAAACGGAAGAGATTAAAAAGCAGGGAGAAAGTGATGTATAAATTACACACAAGTAATTAAAAAAAAAAAAAAACGAAAATATTTCTTTTCGAGAAAGAGAGAAACATTAAATATAAACAACTGAAGAAAGAAAGGAAAGGAAAAGCGAAAACCTGGAAGAGAAAGAGAAGATATTTTATACATACAAAAGGTGGAAAAGGGTGACGGGATAGAGAAATTGAAAAAGAAAGTAGAAAAAAGAAGGGGAATATGAAACAATGCTGATAAGATGAACGAAAAAAGAATATTGATCAAGTCTTCATTAGAAAAAGAAACAAACGAGAAACATTAATGGAGGGATGTCTTGTTGGAGTTTACGGCATATCAACCCTCATTAACTCATTTTATACCCAAACAGCACATGTGTTTACAGATCATTATTATTATTATTATTATTATTATTATCATCATTATTATTATTATCATTATTATTTCTATTATTATCATTATTATTCTTATCATTATTATTATCATTATTATCATTATTATTATCATTATTATTATTATTTACTCACTATGTCACAGGATAGCATCAAAGATTTCTCTTTGAGAACAACTTTTGGTGTTCTCCGGAGTCTGAGTGACAACAAGTCTCCCCAGATTTCCAGTACTCTCCACCTCCTTCGATAACCTTTGTAGGTAAATTTGTGTTATCGCAACAGCCGCTTACAATTGATTCCTTATTGGTAGCAACCATTGGTCTTCACATGAATTTGGATGGCAATAAGCCTCCCCAAGGTCCAACTCTCTTAATACTCAGCCACAGGGAACTTGTTAGTGCTCTCTCTCTCTCTCTCTCTCTCTCTCTCTCTCTCTCCTTGGTTTTTCCATCCTCCTTGACCCTCACTTATTTGGTGTGGCACCTGCTATAACGACACGTGAAAAAAGTAAAGGAGGCCGGAGGAAGGTAGGGCACAGGGGGATTACCTTACAATCATAGAGTTTCAGTTTTTATAATTCCATGTGATTTTCCTTTGTGTTTTACGTCTGTTGTAGTTTCTGTATGTTCAGTTTGTGCCTGTATCTCATGTGGGTTAGTCTCCACATTCAAGGAATTTCCATTATTATTATTATTATTATTATTATTATTATTATTATTATTATTATGTGTTTATGTTGTAAATAGCCTGTAAACAACAGATTCTACTTAAACTGTAGATGGGATCTTGACACGTACTGCCACTCCTGATCAAAGTGGGCGTGGAATTATTGACAACTAAGTGACCACCACACTCACCAAAGCTCTCAAATGGGACCCTGATCATTTGCGTAATTGAAGCTCACAACTCGGACATCAACAAAAATACGATAAACGAGGAAACTTATTAGAAGAAAAGATTTTACAATTATTAACGGAATGAAAGCAGGAACGTAGATTAGACGGAATGAAAAACAGAAACAACTGAAAGAAAGCGATAGAGAAGAGGAAGAGAAAGAAAATATTTGGGAGAAGAAAGGAGATGAAGTAATATAAAGTGATACAGGAAAAAACGAGGGAAAAAAAAAGATTTGGCGACGATGTTTTGTTTGACGGCATATCAAACTTTTAAAGTTATGTGATGCTGAATCCAGTAATTTGGGAGAAAAAGATTTTAGGTTCAAGTTTTCTTTATATCTTCAAATATTTATTCAAGCTTCCAGTGATTTATCTGATCAGCGTCTCTGATTCACAACTGGGTTCAAGCAATGCTTTATGGGATTGATGAAATAAATGTAACTTGCAAGCTGATTAGTTAGTGTATAACCAAATCGCCCAACAGAGAGTTCTTCGAAAGAGAAAATAAGTCACTATTTATTACCGATATAAGTTGACATATCAAATTACCATATTTCTTGTAATACTCGACTCATTTTTTTTCAGGAGAAAATTTGCCTTAATATTGAGTCGTTCATTAATTAATTATAATTAATAATTGATACCACATGGACATCTCCAGAATATATGTAAGATATGTAAAGAGATTTATGATAGAATCCGACCCATTGGCTCTCAAAGGCCTAGAATGTACGGTTTACCTAAGGTCCATAAACCCAACATTCCTTTGCGACCCATTTTATCTATGCTGGGTTCTGCACACCACGAACTTGGTAAATGGCTGGTTGATCTTCTTAAACCTGTGCTTTCTTTTTATTCAGTCCATTGTATCTCTGATTCTTTTCAATTCGTATCTCAGATACAAAAATTACCTTTATCTAAAAATACCGAGTTCTTGGCTTCCTTTGACATTAATAGTCTTTTTACTAATATACCTTTGGATGAAACCATTGGTATTTGTGCTGACTATCTATACCGTGGCCCCTTAAAATCTCCACAATTTCCTGAACGAATTTTCGTTGAACTGATGGAACTTGCTACTAAATCAGTCTCCTTTAGTTTCAACAATATTATGTACCGTCAAATTGATGGGATATCTATGGGTAGCCCTCTTGGTCCTTCGTTAGCCAACATTTTCGTTGGATTTTTGGAAAACGAATTATTTTCCAAAATTACTAAGCCAGCATTCTACACACGCTACGTTGATGATACTTTTGCATGCTTTCCCTCTCGGAGTGAAGCTAAACAGTTTCTTCGTCTTCTTTGCAACCTGCATCCATCTTTACAATTTACTATGGAGGTTGAAGACTGTAGCTCTCTCCTATTCCTCGACGTTCGTGTTTCTAAAGTTGGTACTACGTTTGAGACCTCTGTTTATAGAAAACCTACATTTACAGGGCTCTATCTTAATTGGTTTTCTTTTGCCCCTCAGTCTAGAAAAATAAACCTCATCAGCGCTCTTACGCATCGTGCACTTATGATTTGTTCACCAAACCGTCTTGATACGGAACTTGAGGAAATTACAAATATTTTTCTTAATAATGGATATCCCATTAATATAATAAAATCTACTATTGAACGTAAAATTACTACATTTAATAGTGGTAAACATATTGGTCCATCACGTTGTCCCATTTATCTAAAATTACCATGGTTGGGTCCTGATGGCCTTCATATTGTTAAAAGGATTTCTTCTGCTACTCAACGTTGTTTTCCAGCTACTATGCTTAGAGTAGTTTACACAACTCGAACCTTTTTCTCTTCTTTTCGTAAAGATGTTTTGCCAACCATTCAAAAGAACTCTGTTGTTTATAAATTCGTTTGTCAGTGTGGAGCTGACTACGTTGGAAAAACATCCCAAAGATTAGAAATGAGAATATCCCAACATATCCCTCGGGATATTCGACTACACCAGGTTTCGAGAATATCCGGGCACTCCCAAGCTCATGAGTCTGCCATTGGTAATCACCTGTTGAGTATAAATAGGTGTGCCGATCAATATTCCGATGGGTGGTTTTCTGTTCTATACAGTGCTAGGTCGAACTATCATCTCAATATTATTGAGGCGTTGGTTATTAACAACTCTCGACCTAGCCTGTGTAGACAAAAGATTCTTAAACACCAGTTGGAGATATTCATTGATTTAAAACCACCTGAACAGTGAGATTTTTTTTTTTTTTTCCCACTGTTCTTCCAACTGTTACCAAAATTCCCTTCTTCCCTCATTCGTTTTCTTAGTTTTTAATTTATCATTCTGACGTTTCCTCTTAGAGGGTCAGACGATAAGGCCTTAAGGTAATTTTAATAATTTCACCTGCCCATTTCTTGTTTTTTTTGGTATTTAAATTAAATGATGTTTCCTCTGAAATTTCTCCTTCCATTTTGCTGTACCAAAAATTTACTTATATATATATATATATATATATATATATATATATATTAACAATAAATATTACCAAAGACAATATATCTTACTCTTATATCTACTTTGATAAATTGTTTCGTGTGTTTTAACTTATTTTAAAGCGTTTATTTACTTTGTCACAAAAGTAGTATAGAATCTTAAGATAGAACAAAACTTAACTCTTTTTGCACGATTGCTGACATTTATTGGATATGTTTCTACCTGTATTTTGCTTATTTTTTTTTTATTTTGAGCTATTATCGAGGTTCCCCAGATAAAAGTCTAATGTCAGTTTTTTTTTCTTGGTATAGTTTCAGACTCGACACTAATTTGTTTCAAAATAAATAAACGTTTTTCTAATGAGTTAAAACAAAAAAACAGGTAGGAGTAACTTATATTGCCTTTGGTAGCAGTTATTTGTTGTATATATGATTTTTTTACTACTTTTTTTCTTGTCTTTACTGCAAAATTCCCTATGATCTCTTGTATTTTTCTTCTAACTTTGGACAGAATAGATATTTCACTTTGATTCTAGCGCATATACCGGGAGGACGGTTTACGCTAATTCCATAGTCTGTGAATTTATCAATTCACCCAAATACTACCCCTCCTTATGAAAAAGAAGAAATTAATATTAGCAAAGGATGAAGGAGAATCCTGTCGTTATATAGGGTGGGATGGGAGAAGGAGTCGTTAATTTTTTCGGGGGTCCAAATTACTGTCTGTCTCCGCCTTCCTCTCAAACACGTTCCTCCTGTCCGTCTTCATCCCAAATTAAAATTCATCTCCCGAGAAGACAAGATCCGTCTTGCCAAAGTCGGATCCATTTTGGCGTTTCAAAGTAAGTCGGTCGACGACGGAGAACAACAATATTCGCCTAATAAGCCTCCTTTGTGTACTGCCTGCTGGACCTAGCAGCCAAAGTGGCATGCGATCATTTGAACAACATTTCAATTTCATACAACTTCGTTCCACCCTCCTCCTATCTCTTCTCCTTTAAAGCGAACCTTACTCCCTCTCATCCCCCGCCATTTTTTTTTCGGTTCATCAAAGGTTTGCGGCTGGAACGCAGACTGAGATCGGGTAGAAACAATATTCTTCGTTTGAAATATTTCCTCTACGATAAAGTGCTTCAATACGAAATAATCACTTATCTTTGTTGTGTCATCAAAGAATATAAAATTCATCTTAATTATAACTTGCGGGACCTGTGGAAATTCCACAGGGGTCTCATTCATATGCAATATATTGATGTTGGCATTCTGTAGATGTTCAGCGTAAATGGAAACACTGATATTTTTGTAGCTCTTTTTTTAAAACTGCAAAAGTATTTATCTAAGCAAGCAGGGACGCCCAGCGTAGCCCGGTCGTAAAATACGTTTAAATGATATTCTTGCAGCTTTCGTATATATTATTATAGATTTAATGTTCTATTGATTTTTATATATTATAAAGTTGCGATTTCCAAAATAAAAATATATATATCCGTATGAATTGGGTGCATCAGCTTGTATCGAAAACGGAACCAAAACTTATGAAAAAATATATGTATATATAACTTGAGTTCTTTCAGCTATAATCGAAAACGAAACCAAAACTTATGAAAAAATATATGTATGTATAACTTGAGTTCTTTCAGCTATAATCGAAACCAAAACTCATGAAAAATTTTTTCTATATAACTTGAGTTCCTTCAGCCATAACCGAAACCGAAACCGAAACCAAAACTTATGAAGAATTCTGAATAAAATTATTTGTAAAAAAAAAAAAATACTGGAGTGCCATCAGCTATAATCGAAGCAGAAATCAAAACTTAGAAAGAATTCTTGGTAAAATTCAAGAAATGGAAGTCCATCCCAATTAAACGACAATCACTCGGACACACAAAATAAACACACACGCTATCCTATTAAAATACATATATATATATTAGTGGCCTGGCAAGGCTACAGGGGAGACAACCAAGCAAACAAACCTAATCAAAATTCATCTGAAAGCAGCAAAACCAAAGCTGGCTTGCCAGGACACTATATATATACAAATGTAGGCAAATTTGGGCATATTTTATTAGTTTGAAAATAAAGGTTCTTTTTTACTAATTGTCATAAAATTTTAACCATATAAAAGTATTATAATCTTCAAAAAGACCTGCAAATTTACATGTAGTTTTGTGCCATAGAACCAAAGATATGAGCATTTCAATATTCAATTTGGCTATAAGTATAAATATATATTAGTCCTCGCGCGAAAGAGCAGGACACAAAATGTTTTAGATAATAATAGAATAACAAAAACTTTCGCTGGCGAGGACTACTATTGACCGGAACCAGTTATACAGTCCTTTTCAAATTTTCATCGCTATTTTTCTCGTTATGTACTGAATATTTGTTAATGAAACCTATATGAAATATGTTTCTTATTAAATTTTGGTTGGTTGGTTGGTTGTTTTGTTTTACGGCATATCAACCCTTTTCAGGTTATTTAATGCCGAATCTGGTGATTTTGAAGAACGATTTTTTAATATAATATATTTGTTTTTAAGTCGTATTCTATTTAACCCATAGTTGGGACCCTAACAGGTGCTACCACTCCGGGTCAGAGTGGACCTGGGAGCAGTGGCAATTAAAGGGTGGCTCCAGACTCCCTAAGGCCTGCAAGCTGGGGCCTCACCATCGGATATAGTTTAAGGTCATATTCAGGACCCTTATTAAATTTTAAAGATTTTCTATTCTGAAAGAAGTTTTAAAAAATTTGATCTAAAAAAGTTATTTTAAAGTTTTTGTTAAAAAAAATTCAGATTTTCTCATTATTCAAACCTGTATTACAAATTACAAAGAAGGAGTTGCGAAAAATGAGTTGTGGTGTGAGGTGAAATACAAACTGAAACAGAGAGAATATTCAGACCTGTAATGATACAAAGAGGGGGTTGCAAAATGAGTTGTGGTGTGAGGAAAAATATAAAGTGAAATAGAGAGAAGGAAAGTTTTAAAATATAATCTTAAAAAGATAAGATACAACTTAGAAAAGCATTTCATCCAAGGCATGAAAATTGTTAAACAAAATGTTTTACTATAGACTTTAAAAATAAAGGTACAAGATTCAATTTGAAATTTATCTTCAAAGTGCACTTTTATAAATTTTACAAAGTAAGGTATAAAAATTTAATTTAAATTGAATCAAAAAATTACCTTAGATTTATTTTATGTAATGTACATTTTGTTGCAATTTAAAAACATTATCATTCATCTAGAAATTAATGATATAGATATAAAATTTTGAATGATTTTATAAGGCAGGATCAGCTGCTTCTAGCAGCTCCTGATCAGATGTGGCAACAGTACTCCATCGTTGGTCATACCTGGCTTTTATATAGGTAGAGAATTGCATCAGGAGTGAGATATCTACTAGAGTAGTAGAAGGATTCCACTATTTTTCCAGCGACCTTGGTAATGGTGATAGACGTGTTCTATTTCAGGTCAGGAGTAAAGGTCAAGCCCAGAAGCTTTTCAAAACATAAAGCCTCCTCAAGACGAGAGATAACTTATGAGCAATTTTGGGAATAAAGTCTCCCTTGCTGTTATTTCTGATCATTTGAAACCATAACAGTAAGTTTTACTCTCTCCTTCATTAAGATCAAAGATTTGGGGGAAATACACACACACACACATATATATATATATATATATATATATATATATATATATATATATATATATATATATTTGCTGTAAAATTGAAATCGATAGATCATCCCTGGCAAGTATATTTTTAAGCTTGAGAAAATATTTGCACATTTAGCATGTGCATTTCTGCTAATCAGTAAAATATAATAGATCTAATGAATATCAAGAGATATATAAAAAATCGGAATCAGGAAAAATATTGGAATGTATATATATATATATATATATATATATATATAATATAAAGCTGAACGTCTGTGTATGTGTCTGGCCACGAATAGGCTCCTATATTATTGTCTATTATAGAAAACTGATCACATATAATGATAGAAGATGTATCGAGACATAGAAATGGGTATGTTTGATCTGGCATAATGATGATTCATTAAAATTGTTGGGTCTGCGTACACACCTGGTCCACAAAGTATGGAAATAAATTTTAAAATAAAAAAAAAAACTTTTACAAGTGTTTTTAATATAGATGCACGTAATAATACTTTGATAAGTATGTTTTAACTTAAATAGGGATGGTATAATAAAATTGTGGGGTCTGCGTTCGCGCCTGGCCTCCATAGAATGGAAATAGGGACAAAATTTAATAAAGACTTTTCATATCTATCTACGTAAGTATACTTTGATAATTATGTTTGAAGAAATATGGTATAATAAGATTATGGGGTGTTTGTTCGCACCTGACCTCCATAGAATGGAAATATGTCACAAAGTTTAACAAGATTTTTTTTATATAGATCCACAGAATATTATGATAAGTGTTTCAGTGTGAGCAGGTATGGTATAATAAGTTATGGGGTTTATCTATTTTATTTTTACTTTCATCATATTTTGCTTTGGTTTTGATACCCCCAAATTCGAAGCTATCTCTTTACAACTCTTCCTTTTCATAACCTATCATACTTTCATAAACCAGAGTCCATTTTCTGTAGGCTGTTTTTGAACCCAGTCAAAGACGGGTACTTCTAATATATATATATATATATATATATATATATATATATATATATATATATATATATATATATATATATATATTTTACACGGTGGTCACCACTTATCAAGGCCCGGAAGCCACTCAGGGATAAGGGTTATTGCAAGTACAGTACGTTAGTGTGGAGATTTAATGAAGTATTTACTTAAGGGGACGGTTCATCAGGAATTTGTTTATGTTGGGCTTGAAGACATCCAAGTTGTAGTCAGGTGGGAAGCAGGCAGACGGAACAGAGTTCCACAGGCGTGCAGTTCTAAGAAAGAAGCTTTGTTCATGGAATCCACGTTTTGATTTAGGCACAGATAAAGAGTAGGGGAAATTTTTTACAGTGGATTCAGCTAGACGGGTGTTTTTCATGAAAGATTGGCGAGGGAGGACCAGAGATTGGAGTTCAGACGAGCACCTGCCATGGAAATAACGCTTACTTTCATCTTGTCTTCGACGATCGGGCATTTCCATTTTGAATTTATATATAACTGAAATTTTCTGTGTGTGTGTGTGTCTCTGTGTGTACATTTTCCTACCAAACTACTCTGTCACTTTTCAGTCTACATATTCGAGATAAGGGGTATTGAGATTTGGGAAAACCTTTTTAATCGGTTTTCGGCCAGAAATTTGCCTGTCAAAGTTCAACGGTTTTAACTTTTGAAAACTCTACGAAACTCCTCCGCCAATTTTAATTTGAAATTTTAGATGTAGGTTAATTTGGACATGGATCAAACTTTTTTATTTGATTTGAGCCCAAAATAGTTAATGTTAAGGGATCAAAATTGAGGTAAAATTTTAAAAGTTGACCTCTGCGGGCTCTACCAAATTACTCAGCCAATTTTTGGTCTAAACATTTGAAATTTTATAGAAAGTGTATTTAGACATAGAGCAAGCTTTTTAATCGGTTTTTGGCCGATGATTTGGCTGCCAAGAAGTCAAAGTTCAAAATATTTTACCTTTCCGGTCTTTAGCAAACTATTTAACCAAATTTCGGTGTAAACATTTAAAATTTTACATAAAAAGGTACTCAGACATGCAACAAGCGTTGTAATCAGTTTTTGGGTAATAAAGAGGTTAAAGTTGAAAGAGTTCACCTTTGTAGACTCTACCCAACTCCTTCGCCAATTTTGGGTCTAAACATTTGAAATTTTAGATATAGGTTACCTGGACATGAATCAAACTTTTAAATATATATACATACGCACATAAAGTTATGAACAGTACATAACGACCGAGCAAAGCCGGGCTGAACTGTTCATATATATATATATATATGTGTGTGTGTGTGTGTGTGTGTGTGGCTCAGAGGATAAGGAGTGGAAGTTGTATGTTTTGGTTTTAATTTTAGCTGATGGCACTTGAATCATATATATATTTTTTAGGTTTGATCTTAATATATATTAGGTTGAATATGATAATCGAAAGAGAATTGTCTCTATGATAATAAATACGTAATATGCATGAATTAAACTATCATATTTAAGCGTATCTTACGAGCGGACAACGCTCGACAGCCCGCTAGTATATATATATATATATATATATATATATATATATATATATATATATATATATATAGACAACAATCCGTCCTTCAAATATATCTCATTCAATATTGTTGTCAATTTCTGTCTACAAACATGTCTGTCTGATCTTCTTGAGTTGCCTCATAAGGTTTCTTGTTTCTGGAAAGAACTGGCCTACGACAATCACTTTTTAGCCTAGTAGTTTCTGATCCGCTCGGATGCAACTTCGGGTTTAGTTATCAATAAAGGTGCCAGAATATTTACAAGAGTGAATCTTACTCAGGATATCACGTTATTAACTATATTAATAGCTGCTATGTTACCGTTAAAGGCTTTTAAGAATATTTTCACTATTATTGACATTTATTCTCTTGATATTGTTTTTTTTTCTGCTTTAATGAGCATAGCTTCTAAAATATAAAGGTTTTGCTTGTTAGTAGTATGTCCAAGCACAGAGGTATCATCTCTGGCAATGGATGCGAACGGATCAGAAAATGCTCGATAAAATAAGGTCAAAGTGACCTGAAACTGTCAAACATCGGCGTTCATCTCTCTGATGGTTGTTTGGTTGCTTTTTTTTTTTTTTTTTTTTTTTTTACAGTGTATCAACATTTTTTCGGGTTATTTAATGCCTGATCCAGTCATTTTGGAAATAGTATTCATGTTGCATTCAGTTATGTTGGAGAAGGTTTTTATTCTTCAAGCGCTAGTTTGTAACGTTTGGTTTGGTTTGGTTATTATAAGTTTTATTCCCTGTCGTGCAAAATATAAATGAGTTTTGCAATAGGATAGGGAAGAGGGTTACAGTATATTTTAAGTTAGGAAACCAGTCAGGAAGTGGGGAAGATAGAAATAGGAAGGGCAAATGGGGAGAAAGAAAAGCGAGAAAAGGCTGTTTCTGGTTTTGGTTTTGCAGAACATAAGTTTTGCAAAAAGAAGTAGAAAAACAAAAAGCATTTAATGTTAGGTGCATTTTGTCTCAGGAAACAAATATATGATAGCACCAGTCATCTCTCTGAGGTATTGTATATAGTTGCTGACCTGAATACGTATAGCGCCTTGTATTCTCAAATGTTCATCCATCTGATATTTGCCAGACTCTACGTCGCTTAACTTGAACGATCTAGCGAGAATCGTTGTTTCAACGTATACGATCTACTATGTCTTAACTGTCTCTAAAACCTTTTCTCTTTCACTACCTTATGTAACATGGACTCCCAGAAAGATTCGAAAGAAATGACCAACTCAATTATTGTTCCATTAGCCTCCCCCCTTTTCTTCGCCAAAATCTTTGAGTCCTTAATCAATCAAATATTCAAAATGATATTCATTGTTTTTTTTTATGTTTCTGTTAATAAACATATTTTAAAACATAAATATATCATCACAAAATATCTTAATATTTTGTCCATATTTATCAGTAAGCAGTTTTGGAGAAAAGCGGGGGTACTGTTTCCATTTTGTGCTTCCATACCTTAATTGAGCTATGCGAGCGCCCTCTAATAATGTATTTGAAAGTTAAGCTACCGTGTTATGCTCAATTACCATATATAAACTGTGTCAATCGCTTTATTGCAGATTAGTAAAATATCAGTATTTCACTAAATATATGTCACAAAAAAATGAAAATTGTATCATCAAATAACTGTTTCAAGGTTAGTTATTTCCCAAAATGTTATTTAAATCCATGCGATATTCACGAAGTTATGACATTTTATTTATTATCAAGTAATTTATACTAGGGACCCAAGAACTTTGGCTTCATTCGTGAACAAACCCAACACCAAATCCAGAAAGGATAAGTGCACCAGGAGAAACCTTTCACATCGTGATATTCGGGAAATTCGTAGGGAAGTGAACCGAAACCCAAACAGCACCAGTGCTTCAATTTTTGCAAGAGCTGGAATTACTCCAAGATTCAGACAGGCCCGATGTGATGTGTTGCAAGGAACATCAAAACTATTCCAATGTCTTCATTGAGCAAACAACATAGGGAAAAACGAAAGGCTTGATCACAGAATTACATGAAAATGGATTTCCAACGTGTCCTATTTACAGATGAGACCTGTGCTACTCTTGACGGTCCGGATGGATGGGCCAAAGTTTGGAACTTGAATGGAACTCCAACCCCTTACAGAGTTCAACGCCAAGGAGGAGATGGAGTCATGTTTTGGGCGGGAATCATTAGGGATAAGTTGGTTGGACCATTCCGAGTTCCAGAGGGTGTAAAACTTACCAGCAATGCGTACACGGCCTTTTTGGATAAACATTTGTCACCATGGCTAGATGACTAACCATTGTCACGTCGCTTTCAGATGATTTTTATCCATGACAATGACGATTCTGCTAGGGCGACTGCGGCCTTCCTTAAATCTATGGGCTTCTTTGGAGAAACTCATGACCTGACCATCGTGTTCTCCTGATCTGATCATCGTGTTCTGACCGACATTGAATATCTCTGGTCAATATTAAAAAGAGGAGTTTATGAGGGAGTAGAACAATTTACTTCAAAGGATGCCTTGAGATCAAACAATTGACTTCCCCGGGGAACAAAAGGTTGTTGTAAGTTATTTAAAAAATGGTGGATATGTCGATAAATAATTCATTTGTTTGAAGCTTAGCACGTAGGATGTGCTTTTTTATTCTTGGACAGAAAAATATAATAAAAAGAGATAGTTTGCATGATAAGACATTGTATTTTAAGAGACCTGCAATAAAGCGAGGGACAGTGGGAATTTTTCAATAAAGAATAAAATGTCATAACTTCGTGAATATCGCATGAATTTGAATAAATTTTTTAGAAATAACTAACCTTAAAGCAGTCGGTTGATGATAATTTTCATTTTGTTGTGACGTATATTTAGTGACATATTGATATTTTACTAATCTGCAATGAAGCGATTGATGCAGTTATATAAATATATATATATATATATATATATATATATATATATATATATATATATATAGGCGCTGTATAAGCATCTACAAAAACAAAATGCTAAAACAAAATGCAAAATACATATTTTTCTTATTTCACAGGAAACATTCAACATTGTAACCTCTAATTAAAATAAAAATTAAAGAATGATTAGATTAATTCGTTCATCAAAGGAATCCGCTGATAATCAGTTTTACATTCAAATAAAAACGGAAATGATTTCTCAGGAAGTATTTGTGAATCAACTGAAAACTATGTCGTTTCTTCTTGTCTTTGAAAAAGTTGTTAACGTTCGGATATATTATCGGATATTTACTGCCGACATTTTTGTATTTCGTTGGAGCTTTTATTCCATCTTCTCAAATTTCGTCTCCTTTTTTAAATTAAGGAATTAAATAACCTTTGTTTTCACATTTTTTTAAGTATTTTCTTTGGAAATATTTATTTGACCATTTTCCTCGTGTCAAGTAAACAATTGACTTATGAAATCTCTCTCTCTTTCTCTCTCTCACTCATCCTTTCAGTAGGCATATTGGAAGAAAAATTAAAACGTGTTCAAAATAAAACAGTATGAACAGGGAATAGAAAAGTAAGGAATAAAATTTAAAAAAAACGATGGTGGAAAGATATAACGCCATGTTGAATCGAGTGGAAGCAAAACCAGAAATAAAAATAATGGCGGAAAATCTTTCTCCTACTTTTCCCCGTTTTTCATTTTTTAATTCAAAATGGTGTACATAACGGAATTAAAATGAGAAACTACGAAAAGATAAACGAAAATTTTTAAATCGAATCGAATAATAAAGCCGTTAGAAATCGGTTGAAAATCTGACAAGGAAAGATAGAAAAAAATGGCTTAAGTTTATAAAAGTTTATTTTCTCTCTCTCTCTCTCTCTCTCTCTCTCTCTATGTATATTATTTTATGCATCTACATAAAATAATATGTATCTATTTTCCGTATTTACTTTGACAGTGCTCAATACATAAGTAGAGCTAGGTAGTAAGTTTTGAAAATATATATATAGCATTTAAGCTACACAGAAATTTTCGCGTTTCATCCTCATAAGGATTCGTCAGACTATATTATGGAATCGATATTGCTACGTATATTTATAAGTTCCCATGATACTGGATTAGTCAGTCAGCCAATCTGATTCTTCTTTATTCACACATCCATTGATCCTAGCTAATTGGCTACGATAAACAAGCATGTGAATAATTAAATATTTTCAAAACATATAAAAGTGACAATGAAAAATTAACCTAGCAATGGCTACGATTTACTGTTATAGTTGCTGAAAATTATACAAAAATTATTTGCTATATAAAAAGTACTTGTATATTTGAAAATTTAATTTGACGGATCAAAAGTAATGATATTTAAAATTACAGTCTGACATCAACAAAAATGATATTTCAAACTTAAGTCTGACAGACCATTAAAATGTTATTTTAAACTTCGCTGTGACAGATCAACAATAAAGATATTTCAAACTTCAGTATTACATAACAAAAGTGCTTATATATATATGTATATATATACACACATTATATATATGTATATATATACATACATTATATATATACACACACACATTATATATATACATGCGCATTATATATATACATATATATACACACACATTATATATATACATATATATACACACACACATTATATATATACATATATATACACACACACATTATATATATATACATATATATACAGTGATGATCATATTTATTGGCACGGTAAAATAAAAGTTAAATTTTGTCTAATAAATTCTAAAAAAAGGGATTAAATTAAAGAAAATAACAAAGTATATTATGTATTTTTAACTGGCCTTTCCGATGCAGCAATCGGATTTTAGAAAAATAAATAACAAAGGAACAACAAACATAATTGCAAAAAACCCTTGTTCAAAATTATTGGCACGGCTTTGTTTTTCTTTTAGTATCAGTATAATATCAATCAATTTCCGGTTTACGTGCTTTCTGAACTTTTTTATAGCCATATTATGCTTGTTTAACGCTAATTCAGTGAATAATTTTTTTCAGATAATTTTTAGATAGCGATTTATTTAAACTATTATAAGTGACTAAATTATAATTTTCAATCGCCATGGTTAAAACTAAGGAACACAGCGAAGACGTCAGGAAGCTTGTTGTAGCATGCCATACCAATGGGGAGGGCTATGATAAGATTTCAAAGAAGCTAAACCTTCCCAAATCCACTGTTAGAGCCATAATAAACAAGTTCAAATCGCAAGGCCACGTTATGAGTTTAGAGGGTAGAGGGAGAAAAAGGATTCTTTCCCCAAGAGATGAACGGAAAATTGTTCGACAAGTAAAACAAAACCCAAGGATGTCTGTTGGGGAGATTGTTGATGAACAGAGCACCTCTGGAGTGAATGTATCTCGACATACAGTTGGTAGAGTTTTGAAGAGAGCTGGTTTAAAAGCATGTCGTCCGAGAAAGACTCCCTTATTGAAGCCTATGCACCTGAAAGCAAGGCTAGCCTTTGCAAAACGTCATATTGATAAAGATGCTGCATTCTGGAAACGTGTTCTATGGACTGACGAAACGAAAATAGAGTTATTTGGCCATAATAAAGTGTCTTATATTTACAGAAAATCTGGCGAAGCTTTCCTGCCTAAGAACACCATACCCACAGTGAAGCACGGTGGAGGCAGTTTGATGTTTTGGGGATCCTTTGCTGCCTCTGGACCAGGGCGACTTGTTAAGGTCACAGGTAGCATAAAAAAGGAAGATTATGTTAAAATATTGGATGAAAACCTGAAAGACTCTGCTAAAGAGCTCTCACTTGGTGGTTCATGCAAGATAATGACCCAAAGCATTCGGCTAAACTGACTAAGAAATGGCTTGAGGACAATCATATTAATGTTTTGGAGTGGCCATCACAAAGCCCAGACCTTAATCCAATTGAAAATTTATGGAGAACATTAAAATTGAGGGTAATACAAAGGAAGCCTAAGAATCTTATTCAATTGGAGGATTATTGTCAGGAAGAGTGGGCTAAAATTACTACTGAAGAGTGCAACAACTTGGTTGTAAACTATGAAAAGCGACTGAGGAAGGTAATCAAGGCCAAAGGCTATACAATTGATTATTAAATAAATCGTGCCAATAATTTTGAACAAGGGTTTTTTGCAATTATGTTTGTTGTTCCTTTGTTATTTATTTTTTCTAAAATCCGATTGCTGCATCGGAAAGGCCAGTTAAAAATACATAATATACTCTGTTATTTTCTTAAATTTAATCCCTTTTTAGGAATTTATTAGACAAAATTTAACTTTTATTTTACCGTGCCAATAAATATGATCATCACTGTACACACACACATATATATACATATATATAAACACATTATATATATACATATATATACACACACATTATATATATACACACACATTATATATATACATATATATACACACATTATATATATATATACATATATACACACACACATTATATATAGATATATATACACACACATTACATATATACACACACATTATATATATATATATATATATACACACACATTATATATATATACATATATATACACACACATTATATATATACATATATATACACACACATTATATATATACATATATATACACACATTATATATATACATATATATACACACACATTATATATATACATATATATACACACATTATATATATACATATATATACACATATATATACATACATATATATACACATATATATACATACACATTATATATATATATATACATGCACACATTATATATATACACACATTATATATATATATACACACATTATATATATATATATATACACACATTATATATATATATATATATATACACACACATTATATATATATGCACACACACACATTATATATCTCTTCTCTCTCTCTTCAGTAGTCCGTCGCTGACGACGATGACGTTGCACCATGCCTAACAGTCCCAGATAGATTACGCCTGATGGACTCGCTGGTGACTGTGGAGTCCAATTCGTGAATTGCATACACGGCCGCAGGCAGCACAAGGGAAGATGCCGTCTGCCCGCTGCGCCGCGTGCCATTGATGTCTTCTCCGCTCTGCTCGGTCGTTATAGGTGGAGGTGAAAGTTTCCAAGCCCTCTTGGCAGATGTTTCGCCATTTTCTCCGATCAGCAGCAGCATGTTCGATGGCGTTGGATTCTATGCCACACTTTTTCAATGATGTTTTTAGTTGGTCCTTGAAGTGTTTACGTGGACCCCCAGGGTTGCGTCTGCCCTCTGCAAGGTCCTTTGCTCTGGGAGGTACTCGTCAAATTTGGCTACCCACCAATATTCCTGGGTGTCCTGAAGGCTTTCCATAATGGATCTATGGCTCGCGTCTCCAGTTCAGGACTAAAATCTGAGCCCTTCCTAGTAGAATCGGGTGTGAAGCAGGGATGCGTCATTGCGCCCATCTTGTTTAATCTTTTTCTTGCTGCGGTTTCCAATGTTGCCAAACAGCAAATCCATCCTGCTGATGGGATCCGCCTCTAATACCGGCTGGATGGCAACCTCTTCAACCTGCGTCGCCTCCATGCCAGATCACGTGTGACACATTATATATATATATATATATATATATATATATATATATATATATATACACACACACACACACATTATATATATATATATATATATATATACACACACACATTATATATATATATATATATATATACACACACACATTATATATATATATATATACACACACACACATTATATATATATATATATATATATACACACACACATTATATATATATATATAATTAAGAGTTATAAAGCCACCGACGGACAAAGTCTCATATATATTATCATTAATATTGGACATCTTGAAGGAAGACAAACATTAAATCAATTGTTGAAAGACTTAAACAATCCTTTTTTTTTTCTTTCAATTATCCTAAAATTTTTGGCAAGTTTTATAGAATTCGTGCAAAAGACAACTAAAAAGTTCAAAAGCGGTCGTTTCTTTCTTGGGCTTGAGATATTTGTTAGTTTTTTTTTTTTTTTTTTTTGTTTTAGTCGATTCCTCTTTTAGCTTTCGCTTTTTTTTTATTATTATTTACATTTCTTTTAAAACTAAGCTAAAATTCGAGTGCTTATAGTTGCTAGGATTTATATGCCATCCAAACCAAATCAATAAAGAAAATGTCTATCTAAAAACTGTATTTAGCTATGTCTTACAACAATGTTTATTTCATCTTAATATTTCTATTTTTCCTATTATATAAAAGTCACCTTTCTTTACCCTGCAACCTCTCTCCCACAGAAGAGACGTTGCGAGCCTGTCCTTGTTTTATCGTTATTTCCATGGCAGATGCTCGTATGAACTCCAATCTCTGGTCCCCCCTCGCCAATCTTTCACGAAAAACACCCATCTAGCTGAATCCACTGTGAAAAATTTCCCCCACTCTATATCTGTGCCTAAATCAAAACGCGGATTCCATGAACAAAGCTTCTTTCTTAGAACTGCACGCCTGTGGAACTCTGTTCCGTCTGCCTCTTCCCTCCGGACTACAACTTGGATGTCTTCAAGTCCAATGTTAACAAATTCCTAATGAACCGCCCCCTTAAGTAAACACTTCATCAAATCTCCTCACTAACTTAATGTACTTGCAATAACCCTTATCCCTGAGTGGCTTCCTGGCCTTGATAAGTGGTGATCACTGTGTAAAAAAAAAAAAAGTCACTTTGTGTGTGTGTGTGTGTGTGTGTGTGTTCCTTCCTCATAGGTTTCAAAATTGCTGAGCCTATTTTTTGCAAATTTCACACAAATCTGGCAGTGTTCTTAGACATGTATTGTACAGAAATTTATCCGTAAGTATTGAAAATCGAAATAATCCGATCTTAAAAATAGCTTTTCTCTTTTATAGATAAAAAGAATTTTCACAGGGTAATATTTTACATTACACCGGTCAATGAAGATAAATAATTTTCGCAAATTATTTCTTCTTAAAAAAAAAATATTAGTCTGCGGATATAGCTTAGTGGTAGAGCATCCGAGTACAGGTCGAATGGTCCCCCGTTCAAGCCCGCGTGTGCCTCATCATTTAATTTTAATTGCCTTTGACGTGATATTGTAAACAAACACAGACAGAATTTGATGAACGACATTATCATTATTTTTATTTATTTTTTTTGCGAATTAGTCCACCGGACAAATTATTCTTTGTAATATATAATATTCAATAAAAGATTGATTCTATAATAATACATATGCAATCTGCATCAATTAAAATATCATGTTTAAGCGTATTATACGACCGAGCAACGCCAGGCTGCCAGCTAGTTATATATATATATATATATATATATATATATATATATATATATATATATATTAGAGGTGGGTGACAGTTGTAAACAATGCGGACTGAAAACCCAAGTATTCAAGTTCAAACCCAGTTCGTTGCACAAAAACCACTTTTACTTAGGATGTTTGGCAATTTTCTCGTGGTCCCTCTAGTAAGTACCCGATGTCTTTCTAAAAATATTTCTGACTGGGAAAATATCGGGGAAACGAATGCCAGCAATAGAATTTTTGGATCAATACGATATGATGACATATATTTTAGATAACACTATGCAATACTTTGATCGTGTATCAATACCTGCGGTTTCGCGGAAACATCTCCAGAATACGATCGCTTGGCACCGATCATTTCGTCACAGGTCTTTCTGTTTTCTGGGGGTGGGAGGTTCAGTCCATAATACATGCAATACTGATAATATAAATAAAGAATTACTTAAGACTTCTGCCCAGATATAGCTGACGGAATAAAAACAATCAACCCCCGTAGATTAAACAACGAGTTTGATTCGAAATTCTGTACAGATTCTCGGGCACGACAAGACAAGATGCTGCTAAAGAAGGTTGGAGGTTACATCGGCTGAAACGTTGTATAACGTAGGAACACCCACGTCCTGCAACGCAGGAATAAGTCAAAGTATAACATTGTTTTCGAAGTCAAATTCACAGTGCTCCTCGAGATTCTTCTCGTTATAAAACAAATCTCTGTCGATTTTCTGCTTCCAGTTCTCTTTTGGTCTTCCGCCTCTTTTTCTATCAGGGATTTATTGGAGCACTTGCGTGAAAACCTTAGGGTCTGTCTGAGCCAACCTATACGTAGTGCAGTTTCTGACTTCTTGCTTTGTAATTTGAGCACTCTATTTAACCCTTAGAATCTTTCTAAGATATTTCGAATCAAACGCATTTAATTTCTTCTCTTGGCTGATTTTAATACAAGTTTTATTTCCAGCTTTAATTTAGATCTGAGAGTGAAATGTCTGTTTCTCCAGATCGTGCAAAGTGATTACATGCTTCCGTGGCCGTACATATCCTGCAGGAACAACATCCATGATAAATAACCCAAACAATATTGATTTTTTTTCTATTTAAACTCTTTGGAATACCATCGATTTAGCATAAAATTTCAGATTGTAAAAATAATTGAAAATAAGTTACAAGTTTAATTTTAAGCAGGGTTTTCAGTTAATGATGTAAGTTTTATGTGAATTGACGCCAATTCTAATGTTCTACCTTCTAATAAGAGAACAGTATAATATAATTTTGCTCGCTTGTTAGCACACAATGCTTTAAGCGATGGGCGAAGAGGGATTCAAATGTGAAGTTGTGGGAATAAGGAGACGTGACACAAGGAAGAGAGGAGGTAAATAATAATATAGGGTTCGGAGCTGGGAGTAGGGGGTACATGGGAGCATTCATTCATTATCGAAAAATATGTGGTTGACCTTCTAGTATTTTATGGAAATGTTGCAAAGAATGATTTTTTTTTTACACAGTGATTACCACTTATCAAGGCCCGGAAGCCACTCAGGGATAAGGGTTATTGCAAGTACATTACGTTAGTGTGGAGATTTGATGAAGTGTTTAATTAAGGGGGTGGTTCATTAGGAATTTGTTAACATTGGACTTGAAGACATCCAGGTTGTAGTCCGGAGGGAAGCAGGCAGACGGAACAGAGTTCCACAGGCGTGCAGTTCTAAGAAAGAAGCTTTGTTCATGGAATCCGCGTTTTGATTTAGGCACAGATATAGAGTGGGGGAAATTTTTCACAGTGGATTCAGCTAGACGGGTGTTTTTCGTGAAAGATTGGCGAGGGGGGACCAGAGATTGGAGTTCAGACGAACACCTGCCATGGAAATAACGATAAAACAAGGATAGGCTCGCAACGTCTCTTCTGTGGGAGAGAGGTTGCAGGGTAGAGAAAAGGGCATCCCCCACTAAGCCACGAAGTCTATTTTGTACTCTGTCAAGGCAGGATAGGCTGTTTTTAGCACCTCCTGCCCAGATATGACAACAGTATTCCATCCTTGGACGTACTTTGCTTTTATATAGATAGAGAATTGCATCAGTAGTGAGATATCTTCTGGAGCGGTAGAAGGATCCCACCATCTTTCCAGCGACCTTGGCAACTGACTTGATGTACGCGTTCCATTTCAGATCAGGAGTAAAGTTCAAACCCAGAAGCTTGTCAAAACACGGGGCCTCACCCAGACGAGAGCCATCCATCACAATTGATGCCCGCTGGGGATCAGAGCGTTGATGATGTAAGGATAGGAGTTTGGTTTTGGATGCATTAAAGGTAACCAGCCAAGTCTTCCCCCACTGAACCACGCGCTCAAGATCAGAGGAGAGAGAATCAGAGAGAACTTTGTCATTTATAGCCTTTGATGTGTTGCCGTAGATGGTCGTGTCATCAGCATAGATGTCAACGAATGATTTAAGTATGTGTTTAGGGAGGTCATTGATGTAGATCAGGAAGAGAGTTGGGCCCAGGATTGACCCCTGAGGGACTCCAGCATTAATACTGCAGGCCTCCGATTTTTGTCCATCTACCACTACTCTTATGAGCCTATCGGGGAGAGATATTTTGGGTTTCTATTACGATTTAAAATTTCGTATTTGGATTCTTTAGACAGTTGTTCTCATCCTCAGTGTTATTTTCGCAACGTTTCGGTCGATGTGACCTACAACTTTCTTCAGATGCATCATGTCAAACTCTGAAATCTTTCGATCGAACTCAGGAATCTGCACTGAATTTCGAACAGAACCTTTTATTTAATCCACAGGGGTGGAATGCTCTCATTCCGCTAGGCATGATTGGGTAGAATTTTTAAATAATTCGCTATAGTATTTTTAGTGTCGTCAGTACTGAGGATTGAACTTTCAACCTCTAGAAGAGTGTAATTTTTACAACTTAATTTTATCAAATACTTTATCCACTATGTTACGGTTCCTTGTTGACCAAATAATACAAATAATCACTTCCGTAATTTAATGTGACTTTGGCCACCCGGGGTAACTTGGAGCCATTAAGAAAAAGAAAAAATAAAGACAATAAGGCGCAAATAATATATGATCTCTGCATTTTGAAACATTATTTCTAGGTCCTATACGATTTCCTAATTTTACAGACACATTGTGGTGCAGCAGCAAATATTTACTGCGGAGTTATCTTCAATTTTACATGGTCGCTTGACTGCACGATTTTCTCTGCTGAAATTTATATCTTCAATCTTTTGCGAGTACAAGGAATATTTTTCATTGGTATGTTAAAATTTCGTTTAAGAAGGATAAACACTATGAAAATAAGTTAATATGATAAAACACACTATTAGTGAGATTGGGAGTGCGGACATGTGTGGGGTTACTTTGGCCACCACAGTTTTGCATAAAATTTAAAATTAGATATTTTATTTTGACAAGATATTTAATCTTTTAATCTTTATTTGCCGATTAAAAATGGCAGTAGTGTTTATACAATGATTATTTCTGTGTTTTAGCCAAGATCATATCGACCAGTACAAGGAGGGAGATGATACAACTCAACTGCACCTGAAATTTTGGAGAAATATGTTGCAGATTTGCAAGATGGCAAAAGTCAGAGGAAGGCCTGAAAAGAGTATGAAATACCAAGCTCATCACTTCAAGACTTCTTGAAAGTATGATCTGGTGACAGACTACCTAGTACCGGGTGATCAGACAGTGCTAAGGCCTGATGAAGAAAAATACATTGCTCGATATTTAGTCGTGTTGTCAGATTAGGGTTCCGTTTTGATACCATTAACCTTAGAATGACAGTGAAAAGGTACCGCGATAAGCAGGTCAAGATTGTCGGACGTTTCAAAGATAACCTTCTAGGGGAAGACTGGTGTTACAATTTCATGAAGAGGCACAAAGATCAAATCAAAGGTCGTCTTTGTCAAAATATTTTAAGGAAGAGAACAGAAATCAGCTGAGAAACTGTGCTAAATTATTTTAATAATCTAAAAATCAGTCTAGAAAGAATCCACCAACTAACATCAACAAACTTGACTGATGATTCTGGCAGGAAAAAGCTTATCTTCATGATCGGTGTTCGGTATCCAGAAAGAATTGTGAACAGTACAAAAAGTTCTACAAGCCGTATGCTAGCAGGAACAGCAACAAGACAAACACTGCCATAGTACGTTGTGTACAAAGCAAAATAGCTCTGGTCAATATGAAGTGAAGGTGGGTCAGACAAGGCCCGCTATAATCGTTCCAAATCTAGATGGTTCGACCACATCACTTTTAAAGATGGGTTTGACTCGATGAGACTTCCATAATATAGGAAGCTACAAGGAAGAAAGATCCTCATTGGTGACAACATTTTGTCACACTTCAGTGAAGCCATTCTAAGGCAATGTGAAAAGAATGACATTAAGTTCAGTTGCCTTCCACTAAATGCAACACACTTGTGTCAGCCATTGGATGTTGCTTTCTTTGCACCAATGAAGGCGGCGTGGAGACGGTTTTTCTCCAGGATCAAGAAGGTAGCCAAAAAATCCCAAAGCACTCTGTCAAAAACTTTTTCTCCAAACTTTTAAAGAACCTCATGGAAGAAAAACTAACAAACCAAAAAGATCTTCTTGTGGCAGGCTTCAAGAAATTTGGAATATTTCCTCTTGATGAGCGTCACGTTCTGAAACACCTTCCACAAATTCTATCTGACCCGTCGGAGTCAATCAGTGAGGTCTTTATTTCGGAGTTCAAAAGACTTTGACATGGAGAAAAATTGGGAACCAGCGCCAAAGCCAAGCAAAAGACAAACAAAAACCCTGAAAATTGCTCCAGAAAAGAGCATTTCAACAAGGTCTGCAGCAACACCAGGGCATAGCAGAGATGCTGCTGAAGATGTCCTCCGTGACAGCAAGTCTCCAACCCCAGATCCTTCGAGGGTCCAATAATGCCAGCCCCAGTCCTCCAGCAGCTGATTCAATTCCTGAGATGGTTGCTTCCCCTCCAACTGCTGATATAGATACTACCACAAGTCAAACAGAGTCAAGCGATAACGAATAGACACTGTCTAAGCATGTTAAACCAAAAGATAAAGAGAACATTTTCGACTTTTTGAGTGAAAAATGGCTGATACCATATCAGTATATGCCACATGTCAAATTTGTTCAGATTTAATAAAGCTTGTGTGTTTCTTAATAAATATAAAGTTACGGAGTGTTCTGGTTATTTATAATATATACTAAAACCAATGTGTACACTCTTGTTTTAATGTTGGCTAGGCCAAAGTCATCACATGCCAAGGTGACTTTGGCCACCTAGAATATCTCTTAACTATTACTAAGTATGTAATATTTGACAAAATGTCCTTTGTTCTACGTGTTCCTGCCCACTTCATTTATAATTCAACACCAGTAGAAATTTTGTGTGCATTTTGTTTAAAATATTATAAGCATAGTGTGCCTAATTTGGGCCAAAGTCACGCAAGATTACGGTTCTTATCTCCAAAATTCAGATTTCAAAGGTTTTCATCATTTTTATTATAAAATGATTTATTCTTTGCAAAAGCATCATTCGTTGATTGGCAATCGAAACGTTTCTATAAATACAGCAGTCAATCGATAAACTTCCAAAACACGTGTTTATGGCTACAATTCTACGGTTCCGTCGACAAACACGTTATTTTATTTTTATTATTTTATTTATTTTTGCAGGCACATGTTTAATAATTTTTTGTTGGAAATCGCTCCAGACAAGGCGTGATGTCATTTGATATAAGGAGACACAAAGCCACGCCACTTCAGGGTTAAAAACTGGCTAACAATACATTTTAGATGGATAGATTCCGATCCAGCAAGCAATTCAGAAACATCGCTAATGGAATACGAATTGTAACAAACATTCATTATGTTACGACAAGACATCTTATATCGATATTGGACGCTCATCCATTGTTGTGTATACAGCGGTTTTACAATTAATTTATATTATTTGATTCTGAAATATTGACTTGGAGGATGAATGCATCCAGAAATATAATAAAAAATGTTAACATTTTTCTTTTCTTATCTTGTTGAAGTCTATCCCTATCGGAAAGGAAATACACAAATCAGCAATTTTTTATTTATTTATCAATAATACAAAATATATTTTACATCGATATTTGACGATCTAATAACACAGTGGCAGATTATTTTTGTAGATATCGCTTTGGACAAGGTGTGAAGCCATTTGATGTAAGGAGCTAAGAAAAACGGAAGATGATTATCGCAAATATATGAGATGCCTATTGACTTTCGTGTTGAAAAGATCAAAGCTTTAACTATGAGAAAAAGACAGCAGCAATAGAGTTCTACAAGCGAGCAGTTCTTAGAAAGAAGCTATTGGAATAGTTGCATTAAATGGGTAATCAAAACAGCGAATTAGTGAAGACGAATAGAATAATGAATCAAACGAGCTGGAACAAAGGAAGCAGGAAATAGATCAGAAAATTCTCAAGAACACATGCCACAGTAGTATTTATAGGAACATTTCTAGGAACATCACGTTTGTGTGTGTGTGTGTGTGAGAGAGAGAGAGAGAGAGAGAGAGAGAGAGAGAGAGAGAGAGAAGACGAAAGGGCAGGGCCAATCAAATTACAGGTACGTTTCTGTCCCTTCTCAATTACCCTCAAATGAGACGGGTTCATCAACCCAAATATGCCAATTGTACTCTAATTAAACTAGAAGACTGGAGAGTCATGATAGTCGATGCCTTCAATAACAGACCTGATACCTGGAGAAGAAGACGAATATGGGTTACCAAAGGCAGCGGCAATGTGATATCAGGTTGAAGACACGTTTCCGGTTTCTATAAAAAAAAATCACTTTTTAAATAGAAGAGGAGATATTGGATTTTTTTAGGTTTAACCACGAAACATTGGACGTTGTATTAGCTTTGATTGGATATTAATACGTTAGGTAAATATTAAATTAAAAAATGATTGAATTCATTAATAGTTATTTTATCTACGTTTGTCCCGTATGTTTTTCTATCAAACGGTATCTGATATTGTTTATATATTTGATATCACGAGATCACTGATTTCGATACTCCATATTTTTGACAAACACAATGCATTAAGCAAACGGTAAGACCCTCGAAATTCATGAAGTAATACTATAATTCTTATAAACATTCCAAAATACGATTTTTACAAGTTTTTAATGGTTAAGCACGCCATGATTACAAGTTTTTAATGGTAAAGCACGCTATGATTAATTTTCTCCACGAGATGAGAATTGTGTTTGCTTATCGTTATTTATAACTTTTATCCTGGTTTCTTTTCATTTAAACAAATATAATTTGAATAGACTATAATAATTACTGCTTAACACACGGTGTGTCTGTTCCTTAAAAAAAAGTGTGAATAAAAACGCAATAAAATTACATAATACAATGATACTCAACTCGTAAAAACAATATAAATAAGTTTCTCAATTTGCTTCCCAACAATCTAAAAGTTATTAGTACTTAATTACAAGGAATTTAACTCACAGTTGTCGGCTTGAAAGTCGTAAAGTAACCACTTAAGATTTGACGTCTTTACTCTCACCGGCACTGGAATCACAATCACCACCACTATCACCACGGCAACAGGAAAGTGACGGTGGCTAAGTGGTTAACGATACGGACTGACGACCTACCTATGCCAAGTTCGAATCCAGCTTATTCGACGGATGTTAACAACTTTCACGTTCCAACCAGTAAGTATCCGGTGTATTTCTAAATAATTTCCAACAAAAAGATATTCCGGAAATGATTCGTGCAAAATGACGTTTTTGCAACAGCAACACTGACGGGTTCGGGCTATGTTAAACTCTATTCGGCGGTGTGGCTCCAATATAGAAAGTGTGGAGTCATTTTTTTTTTTTGTTATTAAATTTTTTTTATAAGGGAGTCATCACTTATCAAGGTCCGAAGTCCACTCGAGGATAAGACTTGATGAATGGAAGGTAGTAATCTGGTAATCATTAATGATGTAGATTGGGTATAATTTGGTTTATTTAAGAGCACGGCTCAATAAGAACTTATTTACGTTAGACTTGAAGGCGACCATATTGTAATTGACCTACTCTGATTATGCGTCCAATTTTAAGTAAAATTTATTTCAGGCGTGACAGTGCTTGACTTTAATATCGTTTAACAAGACTTTGCCCTCTTCATCGCTTGGAAGTACATCTTTTGCAGATTTTTCAAATATATTTTGTCTGCCTTATCTTCCAACTCTATCAGTTAATCACGTTTTCTTAACAGCCAACGAATCAAATTGCTTTTGGCAATCTAGGAGTTTGGAATAGCGTGAAGTAACATCTTAGTTTCTGTTAGTCGTATGTTCACTCTGGCCCGGGGAGTGGTAGTACCTGTTAGCGTCTAGCCTATGGTTTAAATGGAATCAAGAAAACACGTAAAAATGGTTTTCTTTATAAAAATTAAACTGCTTAATCATTTTACGTGATGTTTGGAATATGATGTTTTCGTTTCATCACAGGTATGTACAGCATGCTGATTTTTTGTTGCTTTTTATATAGGGGGAATTTTGAACAAAAACCGTCACTGCTGCTCTTGAAATTATCACCTTTTACGGTGTTCAGTCTGTTTCAGCTATAACATTACTTTCGTTTCACAAAATTGAGTTCCCATTATTAATTACGATTCAATTTTCTAAAAAGTATTTTCTATTTTTTTGGAGTTTCTAACTCCACACACACACACTTTTGTAAGATAAAAAAATCCTTTAACTCGACTTTTAGCAACGGAGAGATGCGTTAATTTGCATAAACCAAAGATTAAACAGAAAATAAACCTTCAAAAAGATTGAAAACAAAAAAGACATTGTTAAAAAGAAAAGTAGAAAACATAAATTATTCCTTATGATTAAACCAAAATTATATTAAAATGAAACAAATAACAAAATAGAATTACTTCCGGTGTCGGCATAACGAGGGAGGGAGAGAGAGAGAGAGAGAGAGAGAGAGAGAGAGAGAGAGAGAGAGAGAGAGAGAGAGATTTGCAAGTAAATTTCAATTGAATAACTTCGCAGATTATCGAGATTATTTCAAATAGAATACATTAAACTATATTAAAAAAAATAACAAAAAAAAAAACAATAAAAAAAACATACTCGTTTTGAATTTTTGATGTTTGTTTAGATTGGTGATCTTTTAAGCAAACGCATTTCAGGTTAAACATTATTACATACTTATGTGTCATGTCAAAATGAGCATACCCCCCCCCCATACGAAAAAGATCCAGTAGATGTGATAGATGTATTTTTAACAAAATATCATCTACAATTACGTTCCGAGATTAATTTCTTTTTCTGTTTACAATGGCGCAATGTTAATTTAAGTCAACGGTTATCTCCAAGGGAGATAACCGTTGACTTATGGTTTCATACTAAATTAGTCACATAACTCTCACATTAAAACCTACTATAAAACTCGATAATTCGATAAATTCTATTTTTACTTCCAATTATTTTTCTACTGGATCATTTTTCGTAATTGTTGGAATTTATACTAATTCCAACATGACACATAAGTACATAATACTGTTTTTACCTGAAATTTGTTGGTTCAAAAAAGCACTAATCTACACAAGCACGGATTGTTTTTGAAGAATTTAAATTAAGGGGAGATAACCAAGCAATTTTCCAATGCGCCTAATTTTTTTTTTTTTTTACTCCATCAAGATTTATTTTTTCAGGTTAGTTTTCCATTACGTTTGTGTATGTCTAGCATCCAATTACGTTACCAATCGTCACTAAAGTTGACAGAAATATCGGCGATAGTTTAATAGTTTAGGACTGATTTAATTTTGTTATATCTAGGCCAACGTCATGCCAAAGGTGAAAATTAACTTTTGATGATAGCTTGGGTTCTAATCATCGTAGATACCCCTAACTTGGCCCGTATGAATTCCTGCATCTTACATGACTTTAAAAAGTTAAGTCACAACTAAAAATGTAACCGAATTTCAACTTCCGATGATCTACAAATCTGATGTGCGGATCTGATATTCTTTGGTAGCAATTATTTCCATTCCGAATTTCTGTCTGAACAGATAAATATATTGCGAGTTTTTATTATTTTAATATTATGACTAATGTACACATCTTGAGTGTTATACTCATAACGTTTCGGCCGATGTAACCTCTTACCTTTTTTCGCGTATGTCGTAACAAACTCGAGAATCTGCACGGAACTTTGAGCGGAAATCTTAATTTAATCCACCGGGGTAGCAGACTCTCGTTCCGTCAGCCATAATCGGATAGAAGTCTTCAGTAACACCTCTGTTCACATTCATTCTTCTAACACGTAACAATTTACACATTGCGTGAGTTAATCCTACTCTGCAGTTTAACCTAACGATTTAATACAACACCACCGATTTATTTACAGTTCTAGTCATACAGAATAATCCTGTTCAAATTATGTACACGTAGTTCTTTTCGTAAAGCTGAAAAATAAACTTAGCATGTTTCTGTAACTATTATGTACGGCCCGTATTCTGCATACGTACAAACACATATCGCCACGGACGGAGCAAATCCAGATTGCTAAGAACGGAGAATACAGTGCTCCTTCCTTTGCCAAGGCTTGAAACAAAACGCTGTTCACTAATGTCCGCGAGTAAACGTCAATACACGCAATTAACCACACCGAAACAGCAATTACCGCCTAAAAACAGCAGTAATCGATTCGAAACAGATTGCCCGCTACTTCCCAATAGTTACAGTCATCAACTGTAAATCACTGTCAATCACCTTGATAATCTGCAGTGACCAACAGTGTCTGCCACTGAATGACAGTACCATTCAATGGATCGCAGTTTACGAATATTGAAAACACGCCATTTCATTTTAAAGCAGATCAATTGGAGCTTGACACTAGTCATGATCGATAGTGACTGACAATGACCAAAGGCAAGTAACCGCCGAAAAATGCTAATGGCTACCAGTGCTCACACTTGAAAACAGAAAATTTCATTTCAGAGCAGTCCAATGTCATGGCCGACACTGAACGCCAGAAACTGACAATGACAATTAGAAAAGTATCCGGTATACACCAGTAAATGCATGTAAATGCAAATAATCGCCTCAAAACACAACTAAGCGTCAATTATCATCGTGGCCAACCACAAACAACCAGCGTATGCCAGTGCCCAATAATGCCCACAAGTTCAAGACAGACGATTTCAGTTCGAAGCAGTCCACTGAAGATCGACGCTTATCACTGCCGCCAGTGACTCCTAGTTGCAAAGGCAACCATTGACCATCAGTACTCACCAGTGCCCGCAAGTAATCTCCCCAAACCAACACTAATCGCCAGTAACATCCAGTGCTGACAATGATAGCCAGTGACTTTCGCTAGTTGCCACTGCCAGACAATGCTCGACAATGAAAGCTAGATGATTTTAGTTTGGCCATGACCGCTAGTGCCCGCTATTTTCCAGAGTTGACAACCATAGTTTAATTGGGGGGGGGGGGCGAGAAGCTTCACCAAATCTATCCTGGCTTCCACCAGGCAACACCAGTATACGAAGCCTGCTAGTTATTATTAAATCTGTGTTAAATTGTTAAATTAAACTAATTTTTAATAATAATAACAATTCATTCATTTATAAATTTTTAATAAGTTATTACACAACCCATTAAAATTAATTACTCATTGGTAATAACAAGTGTAGTAACAAACCTTGGGGTTTGAGTGACAACTAGTCACCCAAAATTTTTAGCAGTCTCTATCTCTTACGATAATCACCACAAATAATTTAGCGTTAACGCAGCAGCCATGTACCATTGATTTTTCCCCTTACAACTATTGCTGGTCATCTCTGTAATTTGAATGAGAATATCATTTTTTATTATCAAATACTACAAAACCTTTCAATGTTTACCACTAATTTAACACAGTGGACATCATGAGTATTCAACTAGTTTTTAACGGAACGTAGAATGTTTTGGTTATTTCAATAAAACTGCCTTAACCTTTTTCCAAACCTCTTATTTTATTTTTTTTTTCAATCGCTATAAATTTAACTCTTTTTATTCTATTTGTATTCAGTTTAGTTTCTGTATAAAGCTGATCAAGTTTATCTTTTTAGATGTGTACACACAACTTTATAAGAGGCCATGCCGCTACACATGCATTTGAATTTGCATTTAAATTTATTTGTCGTGCTTAAGTTGCAAATAGCATATTCGCAGGACTGTTATACTTAAGTTTAAAATAATAATTTCGTTGGTCAGTTAGGCTTAAATCTGAAAAAAAAATGATTTATATCTCTCTAAGAGGCTCTGTCCATCCGTCTCTCTGTTATACTAAAAATTGAAAATGTTTTAACGTCCGGCACCCAGATTTATTGGACGTATCTTAAGATTGTCCGTTCATGTAGCTTCATGATCCACGGCATATTGTTGCCACGTCTGGACTGGTCCATCAATAAATAATCTTTCTCTATTGGACAGAGCCCCAAAAAGAGTCTCTAACCTAAAAAGTCGTACACTGTGTAATAAGCTCCAACCCCTGTACTATCAATGCAATCTTTCATCCTTGTGCCTGTTTTAAAAGTATATTAAGGGAATGTGCTCCAACGAACTCGTATTACTTGTGCTCCTTCGACTAACTTGAGAATGGGCAAAATCCCGTACCGTCATTGTAAAGTTTCCCCGATGCTAGAGAATCTTTTACTCTAATATCTTCTCTTGAATTGCAAGGCTTTGGAATTCCTTCCCCGCCGCCTACTTCCACGATTATACTAATATGCAGAGGTTTAAACAGACTTCTTGCTGATCAACTCGAGGTTCTTAGAGTGCTTTTAATTCACAGTAGCTTTTCACGTCTGTGTTTGAATTGTAACGATGCTACTGACACGTATGTTGCAGCAGCAACATGACACATATGCAAATGACCAAGCCGTGGCGCAAGCATGACGTCTCAGCGGGATCAAAGGAAGAGAAGGGATCGAAAAGTACAGATAAAGAAAGCACGTGTCCATACGAAAGTAGAAAAAGCACGCATCGACATAGCAAATTCTTTTTAACCCCATGGCGGACGACAGAAAATTTTAAACAAGATGCAATTTGAACTTTTAAGATTTTTGGAAGGTCGCATACATTGGAACTGATTACACACATAACAGCTTGTAATAGCTTCACACTAAGCAACTAATTGACAATATTGTCGCTGGCTTGGAAAATACGTGTCAGGCGGCCTGGTATGGAAGTGACCAGAAATAAATGCCTTGCTCTCAACTGAAAACAAAAAAAAAGTGTCGAAAGTTTTTCTTTTAAGACTTTCATACACCACGTCGGGTCGACGATAAAATGAAACTACCACGTTATACACTGTGCCTTGTTTTATAACGAGACCGATACTGCACCAACCACACCGGGTGTCCTTAACCTCGTCGGATTCCACCCGATATGACAGGTGTTCTTTCGATCGTACATTGTCCCGTCACAAGTTGGCCTGTTGATCGTCTTCACCCACTGTGTTTTCATGGTGGAGCGCTTTGCCTCTCTTTGATTTGATCGAATCGTCTCCTACCCTGTGTAGGTAGTCTCCGGCTACATCAATCAATCCGCTGGTCCTTGCGGCTTGCTGCAAAATGAAGAGTCCTCACCACAAACAAACAAAACTCCGGTTTATAACAATAACAAACTATTAATTTCATTACTTCATAACAGCTACTATCTAAATTGAGGTGACTGACTATAGCAGTGAAACGATGTAAGACCACACCAGTTAAGTCACAGATTTCCCATTAACACAGGCTAGTTAACATCATAACATCAGGCCCTGAGGGCTCCCAAATCGGGAGCGCTTGACCAGCCCAGCCGTTCAGTTTTCTGGCTACGACTCTACTCTTTTTAGAATTCCTTTTTCTAAAAATCCAACCCCTTTTCCCCACCTCTCCTTCAGAGAGTGGTTACAAACACCCTTTCTTTCTTCCTCTTAGAGCTTACCCTGTTTAATTAGATCCCAAAAGCAAGAGATCCTGGCTTCGCACAATCAAAACAAACGAAGTCGTCTAGCATAAGTTCTACGGAAGCCCAAAATGTCAGAAAATCAAGATGCTATTTGAAAATGACGCCAGGTGGTTGGAGGGAAGGAAGGGGTGCAAAACTAACAGTTTTTCTTTTTTTCTAGGTTGCATCCGTGCATTTCTCCCATGAACGTTTGTATAACTTATGACATTTTTTTATTTAATTATTTTTATGTGTTCCTGCTTTTAAATTTAATTTTTTATTAAGTTTTACAGGATTATATAAAAATTGTGTTCCGCTGAAGATTTCACGTTCATTCATGCAAGGAAAATATTAAACTCTTACATATAAAAATTACGCTAAAAATTTAATCTTAAAAACAGAGGAAATATTTTTGCAATTATATTTTTTTTGTATGTAAAAATATTAGATAAACAATGTTTAAGTCAATGATAATATCGTCAAGTCGAGAAATTAATTTTTCTTCGAATTTTATCGATTACGTTAATATGGATTTTGGGGACTTTTTTCGTAATGTTCTTGAAAAAATATTATTTTTAATTGTTACAATTTACGATGCTTTATTTTCATAAAAAAAGCAAAAATAAATTCATCCATTTTTTTTTTACTACTGAAAACCATAACTCTAGTAAAGGTATTTTTTGTTTAAACCAAACAACGCATTTTCATTAAAATTCAAACAAAAATAATGGGTTAATTATATTTCGTGATTTTTATCTGATAAATACTGAAAATGTCATTAAAATTAGTTAATTTCCTGAGTTTTGATGATTTTATAAGTAAAGGGAGGGAGTCAAAATGTTTATACTTTTGAACATCGGCATTCATTTTGCACGTACATAGTTAAGAGTCATAAATATGAACTACTTGCCATGCTTTTACTTGAGTTACTTTCTTTCTTATTATGTCACGTGTTCTCAAACAATATGGCGAAGGTTTCTTATGATAAAGATCGAAAACTCATGATTTTTAAACAATGCGGTAATATTTAAGTACTTCTGACATGCCTATAAATTAGATATTGCTTTTAGTTTAACTTGGCACAAAAAGTCAGTGGATACCATTGCTTTTTTTCTTTGTATTTTTTTTAATCGATTTTTTCGTTTTCCTAATTTCCCTATTACAGTGTAGTTTCACCTAAATATATTTTAAGACTGCAGCAATATACAACAGATGAAAATGTAACGTCACACACGTTTACACACGTGTTAACATATAGCAATCCAACATGTTACAGATTCTGTCGCAAGGAGACAAGAGACAAGAAAAAAAAAACTCGACTCCTTTTTTTCTGTTTTTATTTACAGGTACTTTCCTGTCCGGCCATGTTTAGCACGCGTCATTACGGCTTACTCTCGGACCGCACGTGTGTCGCCCGTCTCTCTAACGTGATCGTCCGTCTGTGTACACGCTCTTCTTTTATAATCTTTTTCTTTTCCATGACGTCACTTCGCACACAGCTTGGTCATTTGCACACGGCTGCCATACGCGCGTTCGCGCTCTGTCACAAAGGATACAACTGTGAAATGTCCACGGGCCATGCTAGTCAATATACCAGCACGCTACAGAACTTCATTTTCGTACGTATGTTTTTATCTTTCACACATACAAAAAAAAATAAAATAAAAAAATAAGATCGTCCGATGATGATTGGGAATTAATCTGAAGGCGCTAAATATTTCGACTTTACTTATTTTGAAAATGAACTGTTTCCAAATCAAATTTCACCGCTTAAACGAATACATTTCTAACTAAACACACTTCAACGTGTTGCATTTGTCGTTTTGATTAGATAATATAAAAAAAAATTTTTTTAGTTCTCTCCCACTGCAAGGACTTAGACACCAGAGTCGGAAAGTGAGATTGAGAAATCAGCATGCCCGAGTAAGGTCACCATGACTCGCAGAAACTAGGCAAAAAGGGGGCACTCTGGTTACCAAAAATAATAATTTGCCCAGTATAGAGGGTCTCCCCTCCGTTGACTGGTACAAATTATCTTAAGTGCAGCATCTACAGAACAGATGGTATTTATTTGCTCCCCCACTGAGCAAATTAGGCACAAGGCCGTTTTTAATGTGAGGTAAAAACCAGCTCCCCTAAAAGTAGGCAAAAAGGGGGCACTCTGGTTACCAAAAATAATAATTGTCCCAGTATAGAGGGTTTCCCCTCCATTGACTGGTACAAATTATCTTAAGTGCAGCATCTGCCGGAACAGATACTACACTTTGATCTTGTCCCGAAGGCCAAAGAACAAACAGAAAAAAGGCAAGCCTCTTTTGCATCTACAGAACAGATACTACACTTTGATCCCGGCCCGAAGGCCAGGTATTTATTTGCTCCCCCACCGAGCAAATTAGGCACAAGGCCGATTTTTAATGTGAGGAGTGAAGGGGAAATGGGGACCAACTCCCCGGGGAGTAGGGGAGCTGGATAGTGACAATTGGTATGAAGGGTTGCCCCTACATTGACCAAGGTCTTATATGTGGGGTCGCTCCCACATAGGGTCTTTGCTTGCAGTATCTGCCGGAACAGATACTACACTTTGATCTTGACCCGAAGGCCAAGAACAACAGAAAAAAGGCAATTATTAAAAAAACATTTCGCTGAAACATTGATCTAAGCAATCTGATTAATTTTTACTGCAGAGCTCAAATCTTTCTCCTCTCAATATTTACCATGACAAATATTGATTCCAAAAAGAAACAAATTAAACTGACTGATATAACAAACACAGTGAAATTTCTACGAAGTTTGTCATGCAAGAAACAGATTTCTTAGAGTTTTCGACATCTTACTTCTCCGGTCTTATTTTTTAAGAATTAAAAAAAAAAAAAAAAAAAAAAAAAGAAATCATTTTTGTTTCTTGTGCCATTTTTTTTTTTCTTTCAGAAATGCTACGCGCTAATCTCTGGCAAGCTGACTTTCCTTTTCAGCTTAGATGAACCGAAGACAACACATTAGAGTTAAGTATCAAGTGATAAAAAAACGAGATCTACAGACGAAATTTGATTGGCTGATTGTGTTCGACAAAGCTTAGCCATCGCCATTTTGATGTAGATGGTTCAAGAAAGACAATAGATGTGAATTTAAGATTTATCATTTTAGAATTTTTAAATAAATAAAGTTATTTTAAAACTGCCAAAATAATCGAAGTAGATTCTCCGAAGGTTATATTTATTAATTTATTTAGTGGCTTGTTTTATTTTCAGTCTAAAGGGTAACATATTTGGAAAGGATATTCAATTTGCTTACATTTGTGGTGTGGTCTCTAACCTTGGTTGGGTTATTTTAAGTAGCGTCTCTGGGTATAGCCAAGAGCCACACCAACATTTAATACACATTTGATATAAAAGTTATGTTTTAGCGACGGAAGAAAATGAAGGATATGTTATATAGAGCACTGTCAGAGAGATATCAAGTAATTTGAACGATGTTATTATTGATATTTGTGAAATTAGGATGTCAGAGTAAATGTTATCAAAGCGAAATAAATATTTCAGATAAATATATTTATCTTAAACTAGTTAACAAGAATGTTAGAACATAAATAAAATACGTGACGAAGGTAGATCATTCGATTTGTATCTTGCTCACATACAGTTAATGACGTAACCAGATAGCTTGGTAATACACGTAATGAGTTAGTTTAAAGTTTGGAGTCAGATGGGAAAAGTTGGGCAAGTTAACGCAAAAGATATTGTCTCCGCTTTTGGAAGCTAGGAGAAAGGTAACTTTGGCATAATGTAGAAAATGACAATATCTTGCAACATCGATGGGAAGTCAAGAATAAAGTTATATCAAATGTATAACCTATTGTTGTTTGGTTTCGTTCAGAAGGAGATGTACATGAATAATGAAAAGAGACGAAAACACAACGGTTGAGATATGTTCTTTGCCTGTGCGCTACACAGACTGAATATATCACAGCATTAAAGAGGCATCTGTTGAATACACCTTTTTTATATACAGCCAGATCATACAACAGATGTATGCAGGCATAGCAAAATGCAAATAAATGAAACGTTAAGAGAATAAAATGGTCATTATGTGGCAAGTGCTACCTAAAACATGAAAAGAGTTCTGCAAAATAAAATAGGAGAAAAACGAAATTTTATAACAAGACATTTTCATACAATTGATATAAATATTAAGTTATCCTCATGTTAGTAAATTTTCATAGTGTAACGTGGTTGTTACAGGTTAACACGGACACACAAGTTGCAGGTAAAGGAACGAAACGAAAATTAAAAAAATTCAATTCAGCTTTTTCAGCTGACATAAAAGGCATTTATTTATGGTACTTTCCAATATACGCTTGCATCTTGTTTGTTCATAGTTTGTCCTGGTTGCCATGACATTCAAGCTGTGCCGTCTCGACACGCCCTTTAAAAGTCTCTCACGCCACCACGAGGCCACACGTCTATCTCACGCTGAAATGCTCTTTGCAAACCTCCCACCACATGGTGTCTCTTTTCCTCTCCCTTTTGTTTTCTGTCTCTTCCTCCGCTGTCACGTCATGTCGCGCACCGGCTTGGTCATTTGTATATGTGTCATGCAGCTGCTGCTGCTAAAATGCATCATTGGCTCTGTTAAAATAGTGCAAACGCATATTTGGGAAAGGAAGTTTAATTAATTGTCAAAGGCATAAAAATGTGTAAGTAATATTCGTATATGAGTATTTGGCAGCGTGGCATTCTGTATGTATGCGTTCGGCTACTTTGTTCTTTGTATAGATATGCGCTAGTTGATGAAGGCTGGCACGTGAGTAATTGAGTTCTTTTCGCCTTGTTTGTAGAAAATAAGTTATTTGATTTCTTTCATTCGGCCGGCTGTTGAACTTTTTCTGGCTTTTAGCTTCACCAGACTAGATGCATTCTTGTTCTGAAATCCAGTAAGACCAAGAGACAATAAGAAACACATACTATAAGATATTTAAATGGTCAATTTGGGAGAGGAAAATTATGTTCTCAACTTCTTTACTAACTTAGTGTTTCAGAAGTAAAGGATAACTTCAATGGAATATTCGAATATCTATGTGTTTCATATAGATATCACGTGTTAGAAAGGGGGCATTGATTTTGGAGAACTTTGAAGTAAACTGAAATAAGCGAGAACACATCCACGCATCTATATATTAATCCTACTCTTTTGAAAATATTAAGTCTACAGATACCTAAAGAGGCACCTTCAATAAGTTTCCAGACTTTTTTGTACAGGCATTTAAAATTGTCGTAAGCTCTTGAAAATTTAGTATGCTATTGCTATAGATCTTATGAGATGACTGACAAATTTTTATGATTTCAGGTTCAAATGAACAGCTACAACAAGAATTGGAATACATCCTGCTAAAACCTAATTGTCACTGGTGGTGAATTTCGAAAATGTAATCTGGGCGTGAGGACAGTTTAGAAGAACGATATACGATAAAATTCTGTTTTAAACCTGGGAACAATGTCACAGAAACGTATGAAATGCTTCAGACTGCTTTTGGACCATCTTGCCGGGATCGAGTATCTGTTTTTGAGTGGCATAAGAGATCCAAGGAAGGCAGGGAGTCTGTGAGGGATGATGAGAGGTGTGGAAGGAGTAAGGAAGTAAAAACACCAGAGTTGATTGGCCAAATAAAGAATTTCATAAATAAGGACCGTTATGTGTCTATAGAGACAATAAGTGCACAGTTTGATGTCAGTGTGGGAACCGCATGCACAATTATTCACGAGGAACTGAAGGTGTGGAAGATTTGCGCGAATGCACTAGTCCAGAACTCCATCTTTGTCACAGATTATTTTCCCAAGACCGGCATCAAGACTGTTCATCACCCTCCCTATAGTTCAGACTTTGCTCCCTGTGACTTTTGGTTATTCCCTAAGCTCAAGGAAAACCTTAGAGGCTGTCGTTATGAGACAATTGAGGAGATGAAAGAAGCTGTGACGTATGTCATTAACACACTCATACAAGAAGACTTCCATTGGGCCTTCTATAAGTTGTTGCAACGATACAACAAGTACATTGCAGCCGGACGAGATTACTTCAAAGGAGACTAGAGTTTCATGTGTAGTGCCAATAAAAGTGCCCACACGAAAAATGTCTGGGAACTTATTGAAGGCACATACCAATGTAACAATAACCCTGTACTTAAAAGTGTACGATCGTTATCAACTTTTATTTCCTATTTCAAATCATAGGCTCAACCAGAACCAAAGAAAAATGTTGTTTAATATTTACAAAGTTTTATTTTCAAACGTAATATTTCAGATAGTTAATATTTGTTTACGATTTTTAAACGGGTGTGTACGCTTTACCTTACAAAGCTATTTTATACCCCCGGAAAACTAAATTTTCTAAACGGGATTAATTAATGTAATTATTTTTCTAATTAAATTTTACAAACAATTGTTAGTAAAAGTTATTTGTTAATATATTATTTAATTCAATTTAATTGCATTTGACGTTGATTGAACTCAATTGTGTTATTTACTATCGGGAGTAATCCTCTAATTGCTTTATCTTTTGGATTAAGCCTCCGATCTGAAGCTGATACAATAGGAGTTAGCATGCTTTTTTGAGAAAATTATTTTCTATTTTCGATTTTATTTTTTACTAGCATTTCAGTCAAGCGTTGCCTGGGTGTTTAGAGGTGTATGTTGAGCAAAAACAAAAACGGTCAACTTTTTAATTTTGACCCCTATTATGACCCCTTAACATATATTGTTTGGGGTTCAAATCAAGTTATTAAGTTAGATCCATGTCCAAGGAACCTATATCTAAAATTTCAAGTGTTTAGACCCAAAATTTTCGGAGGAGTTTGGTAGAGTTCTCAAGGGTCAAAACGTTGAACTTTGACCCCTTAACAGCCGAATTTCTGGCCGAAAAGGGATTACAAAGATTTTGCCAAATCTCAGTGCCCTGTTATCAAAAGCAATTTTACATTATACATTTTAAATGTTTCCATGCATATAACACGTGTTATTTAAAGTACACCAACAACTCATTTGTGCGAAAACAAATTAAAAAATCATTTTTTCTCCTTACGACGCCATTTGTATTTTTTTATATTTACGCACTTGTAATTAAATAAAAGTTCTAAATATGAAAATCCAAATTAACTTAATTATGTATTAAGATTATTAATTAGTATTAATATTATCTTATTATCTACGGAATTCACATGAAATTAAAGCCTGCTAGGCATTAAACGCATTTTAATTAGTTTTTTTTAATGTTTATTTAATCCCAATATTACGCCAATGGCGGACTATAGTTCTAAAAAAATAATCACTTTATTTAATCGTTTTCATATCTAATAACTAAAATAAAACCATATAATAAATGCGAATTCGGTGCAGGAAATAATATCGTCGAAAAAATTAAAATAAAGGACATGTAATATTAGCGCGGTTTTTAGATTGATTAAAAGGAACATATTTGGGGGGGGTCACCAAATTAATTAACACCGTCTAGTTTCTATGACATTCAAAACAGGAAATGACCCGGAGAATTTAATATACAGTTTACTAAAACGGTAAAAACGGTGCTGTGGTAGTAACTCAACTTGAACTTGACACGCCAGGTCTTCAGTCTGCGTCTTTATCTATTTAACCACAGCCACCACATTAATATCACATTAATATAACATATACGTAAATCTCATACAAACAAACTTCGGCTTGGAATTGCAAAAAAAAAAAAAAAAAAGGAAAAAAATTAGAGAAAATTTTTTAAACCATCACAGGATTGAACCAGCGATACAAATCAACTGCTCAGAATTTCAGCGTTTATCCAGTTTTAACCCTAATATCATAATATATATATATATATATATAACTGTACCAAACCTTTATGCATACACTTGTTAGAAAAAAATGTGTTCATCAAAAGTTACGTTAATTCATCCAGTATTTTTGTTTAAAAATTAAAATTTAATCGGTAAACGATTTGTAGCCATTCGCAGGTCAGCACTATTGTCAATGGAAAAGTATAACGCATTCTTTCCTTTGCTAGTCTGTGGGAGGCCCATGGGCAAGGTTGAGAACCCATTTGCCCTCCCCCTGATCAGAGTAACGTGAGATTATAGAAAGCAGATAAGTGATGTACAGGGTGAAACAATAAAATTTTCCACTTAGAAAAGAGGATATGATTCAATTTCCATTTGATAATAACTGGTTTTCTTTTCTTTCTTTTTTTTGTTGTTGTTGCAGACCATCTACTAATTGGCCAGTTGTGTACAAATCCCAAGAGTGATAGGAGCCTTATATCATGTCTGAAAGTGATACAATGTTCGACGAGCGAGATCGGAGATGCGCAGCTGTACAACTAATGCTCTCTGTCGACCCAGGTTATGGCGACAGGACCATTTCCAGCGCCCTCAAAATGCGTCGCTGGATTGCCACGAATAACAGCGACGTGCTCAGGCTAATGAAAACAAAGTTTCCTGCCACGATTATAGTCTTTGGTGTGGTTTCAAGTGAGGGCCACATTATGTCACCTCACATCTTCGAAGTCGGCTTGACAGTCAACGCCAAAGTGTACCTGGATGTGCTGAAGAGTGTGGTGATTCCCTCGTGCAATCAAATGGCCGCTGGTAGACCCTGTGTGTGGCAGCAGGACTCAGCGCTGGCCTGCAAGTCCAAATAATTCTAAAATTGGCTTCAGAAGAAGTTCTACGACTTTGTACCCTTTTCTCACTGTCCCCCTCCTCTCTCAACCTGAACCCGTTGGACTACTTCGTTTGATCATACGTCGAGACAATCAACAACATGACCTCCCACAAAATTGAAGCCAGCTTAATCGCCGCCATCCGCCGAGTATTCGCCGAGCTCCCGCCAACGCTTGTGGAAAAGGCATGCTCCCAGTTCCGGATCCATATCAAGGTGGTGATTGAGGCTGCATTGAATAGATGTCAGCTCTACTACATGATCAAATTACCTGAATCGATTTTTTCAATAAAAGTTTTCAAATAAAGTTGTAAATGTTGTTTTCTGTAGAGCGACATCTTTATCGTTCCACCCTGTAATACGAAAGCAATCAGGATTTTTTAAAATTATATTTTCACCCCAAACAAGACACATTGACACTGATGTAGGGGGCTACTATCAATAACATAATCTACAGGGGTACTATATGAGGATTTGGGCAGCAAGATGTCGGTTTGCGTTACACTTGAACTTCTGCATGTCAGTACAGTTGGAGAAGCAGAAACCCGGAAGGGAATTCCAAAGTCTATCAGTTCTGGGAAAGAAACTACTGGAGTAGAAGGTTCTCTTACATCTAGAGATCCCTACTATGAAAGGGTGGGATTTAGCTGCTTGTCAGGTTTGTCGGCGGTATTTACGTCGAAGGGGTATGAATGCTTGCAGTTCGTCGGAGTATTCGCCGTTAAAGTACTTGTAAAACAGGCAGGGGGATGCAACATTTCGTCGATGGGACAGACGCTGAAGCTTAGATGACAGTTCAGGACCTATTAGGTTGGCGACTCTCTTTTGGACCTTGTCTGTTTATGATCTCGTATCTCGTTTTGGTGAACAAAATATTCCTTTGGGTACAATGGTCAAGAAACTCGCCCAGTATAGGCACTACTCAGACAAAAAGAAACTGCAACTTACTGTGTGTACAACTGCAAAGAATGCTGTGGCAATACATCAAACACTTTCGAGAAAACAGCGTGAATGGGGTCGTGAAGCAACAATGAATTCATGAATGCCTCCAGTAATAGAGATGGGTGGAAAGTCATAGCTGTCAATGCCTGTACCAGGCAAGATACCACTTAAATTGAATTGAATATTATAACTTGCTTGAATTACGGTTTTAATTATGTCCCTTGGTCGTTGATCTTAACGTAAGTAGAAAATGGCGGACATTCCGCTGTATTTTCTTGAAAAAAAATTACTGATGAATTGGAAAAATTATTGGTGTATGTCTTTCCTAAATCTGAGACATAATTACATAATATATTTTTTTAGTGTCCCACTATTATTTTCTTTTTGCGAGCGGTTTTTTAATATTGCGGTAAAATTGAACAAGCGCCCAAATTTCCATATGGTTATAGATTACAGCAAACGACACCTGAAGAAACCTGGAGAGTACAACGGCCGACTAGTTGTGAACATGACATCTTTCAAAATAAGGACAACAGTCTCGAACATATAAATTATGAAACTTACAAAAAACGTTCTATTTCGAAATATCAACTATTAGATATGATTTGCCTACATATTTAAATATTTGATATTATTTATGGTGGGGGTGGTGGAGGCGGGGTTGGGTGGCGACGGGCGTGGTGGTGGTCTCATTATTCATTATTATAATTTATTTCATATGAATGATAGTCATCCTTTATGTTTGTTTTTTTGTTTTGTTTTGTTTTCTTTGTTTTTTTTTTAGTGATAAATGGTTGAAAGTTGCTGAGAATTGTCCATGGTAAAGATGTTAGGGTCGGGGAGAATGATTAAGTTCATAGTTTGTTTTATCTATTTTATTTTTAAATATTTTATTTTGTTTACAAATACATCTTTTTGCGTTATTTGTTTCATCGACGATTTTTGGCACGAGTCCTTTTAACGTTGCCCAAAGAATCATTTTTCTTCTTCTTCTTCTTCTTCTTATTATTATTATTATTATTATTATTATTATTATTATTATTATTATTATTATTATTATTCACATTTTGTGTTTGGCTGTTGGTATTACTGATTTTATACTGATAGGCGGATCATAACAAATGAACATAACCTATTAGCATCTTTTTTTTTTCTCGGTCTTCCATCACTTTCCGCAAGATTCTAGCGGTTCCCAACGAGGGAGTTTTCCGAATCGTTCCAACATTGCAATAGATCTCAATTTTCTCAATCCACTTGTCAAATCCTTTTGTCACACTCCACAGGGCTCCCATCACAACAAATACAACTTCTCCTTTCTTCAACTGCTACAATCTTTTTATCTCCCTTTTTGAGTCTTGGTACTTCGCGACCTTTTCCTCTTCTTAAAAATATATCATCATCATCACATATCTCCCATCACTTCTACATACCTATTCCCTCCCTCACCATCTTTTCATTGGTTATTCTCTTTTCATTCTCTCATCTTTTATTACAAACCCCATTTGTCTTCATCATTTTTCGCATCTTCCCTTTCCACTCTCCATTTTTCTGTTCCTTTCTTTTTTTCAAATAGAACACAACTCATATCAATTATTTGGACCGGCCGCCGCCGCCGTTTTTAATTTTGATGGGTTCATTTCAAGTTTTGTTCTCGTGAAACAAATTACTAACGACAACGGCTGGACGTGTATCGCATCTTTCTTTCCATTTCATCTGTTTTTTTTTGTTTTGTTTTGTTTTTTATTTAGTAATAATTAACCTCTCTCTATTAATAATCGTTGAAGCTCCTGTGTCTGTGTTTCTCGCCTATAAGTAGCCCTGATAAATTCATATATATTTTTTTTTAATTTAATATTAATTATTTATGTATTTACGAATAAATTCCCCCTTATCAAAGCTAAAACAACTCGAGGACAGGGTGTTCTGGGATGAAATGTTTATTAGTTGATAAATGAAGAACCAGATGGGAGATTTGAGAATAATTGACAGAATATTTGGTGTGATTCCTGGCTTTAATAGTGGCCATTTTGTGACAACGATTGCGTCTTGGACATTGTCAAGAACCACACCGACAATTGATATAAATTTGGGTGTAAAAGTTATGTATCAGGAAGGAGAAAAATGAAGAATACCTGTGGGTAATCCAGCACATAAAAAATTAAAATACAATGAAACATGTGCAAATAGTTGGGTCACCTGGTCGCAGGTAATAATATAATCGAAAAAAAAAAAAAAAAAGAAAATCACGGAATTTAAAGCAAAACGTTTTTATCTAAGTGATAAGAATATAAAAGTTATTTTTGTGTTAATAATTATTCGTATTACAAACACGTGTTTAGGGACAGAAAGTTGAGTGAATAGTCGCAAAGCTTAGAAATTGTGTAGGTCAATATGTTCATAGAGTGAATAATAAGCCTGTTTAGGTACGTATATGAGCCTTCGATAGCGTTGTATTGTGTATGTGTGTGCGTTGATTTACTTTTTCTTGTTAGTGCGTTGAGTTGATTCCTGTCCTTTCGTGACTTCCCTCCCTTAACCTAAAGGGTATGAGGTGGTGTTAAGTGACGTTTTGGGGGTGTTTTAAGGTGCAGCCTGCTCCAAACTCTCCTGGGGAAAATTAATGTTGTTGACCCGTTTGTATAAGAGTTTCTACGTTCGCACGGGTTTGCTAGTTTCACGTGTACCTATTACTTTCGGAGTTTGAAATGATTTTCATTGGTTGGAAAATATTTTGAGTTCACGTTTCCGTGCAAACCTTCTTGCCGAGAAGCGGAGGAGGAAAACGTGTAGCAATTTAATAATAGTAATTTGCTTTTTAACGTTCGAATAAATCACTTCGCGATTATGTCGTCACAAATGGACAAAGTTCTAATAGCTGTATGGAAAAATTCCTGACATGAACCTCTTCAGATTAGATTTGAAATCTGAAAGGAAGCAGTCCCGCAATAATAAATTCCACAGATGAGAATAATAATAAATTCCACAGATGAGAATAATAATAAATTCCACAGATGAGAAGTCCTTAACCGAAATACATTTGTACATATGAGAGAAAACCAAAAACGAATGTATAAAATTCAGTTTAAAAACAATAAGCCCTCCGTCCAAAAATATTTCTCCGTCCGGGAAACGTTGAATGAATACAGCTAGTTCATAATATACTAGGCTCTTGTGGATGTCACTAAATTTTACGACCGGCATCGTTGAGCAACCTGCTAATATATATATATATATATATATATATATATATATATATATATATATATATACATACACACACACACACACACACACACACACAGGGTGACACAAAAAAACGGGTCCCAAATCTAATTAGGCCCTGTTTCTTAGTGTTTTGTCCGAATGAAATGAAACTTTGGTCATAACTAGTTTATTATATTCAAAACATCACATCAAAACACTAGGGTATTTGGCCTTTTTTTTATCCGTTCTACAGCATATGTTCTAGATGGCCTCCATTTAGCTTTTGTTTTTTGGGGGTTCACCCTGTAATATATATATATATATATCTCACAAAAATAAAAAAATTTATATTAGAACCCATCAAGACAATATAAAGCTGTTACAAGGAAAGGCTGTCCCCTTTCCATGTAAATAAGGACATTGGATAAGTGGAAAATAAGATTAGGATAAGCCGAGAATCGAACCTTGTAAGCAAGGTTCAGTAATAGATTTAGGAATGGGAATGTTAGAATTTAGCCATTGTTAAATTCTATATAAAATAGTTAGATAGTGTTTGTATTGTAAAAAGAATTTGATTTTTCGTTCTTTCATGAAAACTGAATTAAAAATGGCAGCTAAAAAGAATGAACAATACAAATTAAAAATATATTGTAAGAAAATAGGTTAGGTTAAAAAATAGGTTAGTTGAGAATTCTTTGTTTGCAGAAGTGTATTTTGGACAAACGTATTACTAGCCACGTGAGTTGGTCAAGTTTTGGAACCATACATCTGACGTCATAGCAAAAAGGGAATTCTCAATATAGGAGCTAGTATTAGTCAGATCAAGGCAGTCGGGCAGTCAAGTTCGAACAGTCAGCAGAGTTGGTCGGAAAGAACTGACATGGTCAGAGGAGGTTCCCCTCAGAGGCGAAGGGGTAGAAGTTTAACCATGTAGAACCAATGTGAATTCCTGACGTCAAATCATTCGACCGGTCAAATGAAATAAAGGCCATCATCGATTTTTGTAACTGTTTGTCTTCGTGTCCTCATTCAACAATTGAAGGTAATGTGTTAATCATCTTAATATGAACTTTGTATAACCCCGTTCCAAGTAATGTGTCCCCCTCCGCCATCATAAGTAAAGATTTCCCTCTGATGTAAAAGAACAGTAATACACATTCGTCCAATAATGAATTCTCCCTCTGACTGTTATAAATATCTCTCTCATCTTCGTCAATCCAGTGTTATATGTCCCCGTCATCTCTTGATATATGCTCTCCAATATAAAAAGATTTTTGTAGGTACATAATTTTATAACACTTTTAAAGTACACCGAACATAGTGCCATAATTAATTACTGAGGGTTTGTTTTTTTGTTTTTGTAGTTTAAACATAAACCATTAAAAAGAAACTTTCAAAAAGACCAAAATACACTTATAAAGTATATTTCTCCTAAGCCTAAGAGGATAAATAAGGGGTGGGACAAGAAAATAAAACATATCGAGACGTCTTTCAGCAAACCCTTTTTCAAGATATACATTGGCAGCGGGGGAGAAAACATCGTTTAAAAACGTGGTCAAAAGACCATAAATTAATAGCGAGGATAAAAAAAGAGAAAAAAAATTGTATAGGGAATAGGAGAGAAAAGAGAGAAACAATCTCAGCAAATGCCCATAACTTCTAAATTATTGGTATACTCTCTTTGCTTACACAGAGATGGTTGGCGCAAATTAATGTATACAGCCTCGAGAATTTTTAAGTGAATTCTCGAGCGCGCTCTGTGTAAAACCGAGAAAGTTTCATCCATGTATCCGTCAATGCAAATTTGACACTGTAATGTTCACCAATGGCCGACCTTATGAGTTGGTAAACGCCCGGATGTTGGCCATTTTTTGTGCCTACGTATCGAAGGGGGGGACATGTTGGGAAATTCTAACCTCCAAACGTTGAATAGTATGGCCCATGTAGTCAGCGTCACACTGACCGTTAAATCGATAAACAACCATATTATATTGAGTGGTAGGGATACCATCCTTTCGAAAGGAGGGGAAAGCATTTCTTGTCCCAAACACCGTTCGAACCTTCGTTACAAAATAGCAACATGAAACGGCTGTAGAAATTTTATGCGAAAACTCCTGGCTTTTGACACCAATCCACAGGAGTTTCACATATATGGGACATTTTGGAGGGCCCACAAACGTTCCACTTTTAAACGTCAAGATCCCCAATATGAAATCCTGTGCTATACAACAAAGCACAATATAGTAAATACAAAAATTAAAGAAGCAAGAAGAATTTTATAATGAAATTAAACTTGAATAAATTAATATCTTTATTAATCTATCAAAAGTTCAAACAAGAAATTATATTTAAAGAAAAACGTAATTTAGAAATTTTATTTATTATAATTTCTTTGTCTGAATCTTCGATGGATGAATATTGTAATTTAAGTTTTATTTTCATCATCATTTTTCATATATATATATATATCATTATAAAACTCAAATGGCCTTGTAACGAGTGCTGTAACCACATATCCGCTTTACGTCTTCTGGTTGCACATACGTACATAAACATAAACTCATAACAGCATGAAAAAATAAACGTAAATCGCTACTTTTGCAGAATTTGACCTACGCACTGAAATATTAACGTTATTATTAAGAAATTATTATTTAACATGCTAAGGGCGGGGATGTTTTGCAACTATTGTGTATTACAACTATACTGTTCCAATTGTCTTACAAATAAATCAACTTTGACCTGTGGACAACCATAAGAGCATTTTACGACGGCAATTTACCCACCGCCTTTATTTATTCTCCATTTTTAATACACCTGTTTTAAAAACATTCGTACATTTTCTTCTACCCTACGAACATAAATAAATAACCCCGAAAATATGTTTTTTTTATTTGCTTTACAAATAACTAATCAACGCGACAATAAAATGTATTGTTTTACTGTGTACGTTTTCAGCATCCCAATTTTTTTTTTGCGTTTAAATTATCGAAATAAACAATTTCTAATACTTTCTACTTTATTACATCGTTAATTTCCGTATTACGTTTGAGTTATTTTAAGGCAATTTTCTTAAAATGAATCTACTTTAACCGTTGACAATCATAAGAGCATTTTACGACGGCGATTTACCCACCGCCTTCAATTTTTTTTTCAATTTATCCTCCATTTTTAATACACCTTTCTTAAAAAAAAACATTCATACATTTTCTTCTACACTACCAACGTAAAGAAATAACTCCGAAAATGTTTTTTGTAATTTGTGTTACAAATAAATAATCAACGCGACAATAAAACGTATTGTTTTACTGTGTACGTTTTCAGCGTACCAATTGTTTTGCTTTTTCGCGTTTAAAGTATACAAATAAACAATTGTTAATACTTTCTATTTTGTTTTTACATCGTTCATTTCCGTATTGTCTTAATTAGTTTTATTGGCCCTCTTAATAACATATAAATTAAATATTTGACTCAATGTGTCATGAAAGTTTGTATAAAATAAATTTTTAAAAGTTACATTTTATTTTCATTTTCTATTTAAAAAGCCATTCTTAACATGGGAGAGTGTACTTTCAACTAACAATTTCATTTAAAAAATATATATCAAAATTTGAATTTAAGTATTATGGTATCTGTTCATGCACATTTACCTATAAGTATGGCAAACCACTTATAATTCAATGGCTGTAAGTTTTTTTTTTCATAAATAAACAATTATAAACAGAACGACTCATAGAAATCTATCTATATTCTTTTTTCATTTTAATATACTTTCATAGAAATGTTTCTGTTATGTCACAAAAAACTATTTTCTTTACGTCACAAGTGTCATGCTCATACATTAATTCCATAGCTAATATAACATACTGACCCAATGGGTCACGGGTAGTCATATATATATATATATATATATATATATATATATAGCCTGGAGGTTTCCTACGGAGATGAAATGCAGAAGATTCTGTCACTCAATTGTCATATATTTTCATAAATATACCTAGCTCGACTCACGCACTGACCACTTTTTGAGTGTATACTGAAAATTGAAAGATAAAATATATTTCCTCTTAATATTTGATGTAGATACATTAATTTATATATATATATATATAAGTTTAACTCATGTCCAGGTAACCTACATCTAAAATTTCAAGTGTTTAGACCCAAAATTGGGGGGGGGGGGGTAGAGTCTGCAAAGGTCAACTCTTTAAACTTTGACTTCTTTGCAGCCAAATTTTCACCCTAAAACTGATTAAAAAGCTTGCTGCATGTCTGAATACCTTTCATGTAAAATTTGAACTTTAACCTCTTGACAGCCAAATTTTCGGCGAAAAAATGATTAAAAAGCTTGCCCTATGTCTGAATACACTTTACGTAAAACGTCAAATTTTGGACAAAAAAAAAAAAAATTGGCTAAGTTATTTAGCAGAGACCGCAGAGGTCAATTATTTAAAAACTTTGACCCCAATTTTGTCCTCGTAACATTTGTTTTGAGCTCAAATCAAATTAAAAAGTTTGATTCATGCCCATGTAACCAACATCTAAAATTTCAAGTATTTAGACCCAAAATTGGCGGAGGAGTTTGGTAGAGTTTTCAAACGTCAAATCGTTGAACTTTGACCATTTGAAAGCACAATTTCTCAATATCTCTTATGTCAAATCTTTAGTCTGTAGACTGAAAATTGACAGAGCAGTTTGATAGAGAAATGTACACACAGACACACACAGGCAAACAGACAATTTCGCTTTTATATATATATATATATATATATATATATATATATATATATATATCCCCCAAACCTCTGGCCTTGATTGAAGGGAGACTAAAACTTGCTGTTATGATTTCAAATGATCTTAACAGCAAGCGGAGGCTTGATTCCAGATATTGTTCATATGTTATATCCACCCTCTTTTGGAAACAGGGTACGATTATGAATATCTCTAATATCAAATAAACCTTATACACTGTGAAATTTACTTTATGTATGAAAACCAAATCGGGAAGATATAACATATGAGAAATATTTGGAATCAAGTCTCCGCTTGCATTTATATCAGATCATTTGAAACCATAGCAGCAAATTTTAGTTTCTCCTCTATCAAAACCAGAGGTTTTGGGGAAATATCAGATATTTTGTAATTTATATGCAAAACTAGGAAAACAAATTTCTATGATTGAAATATTGATAAAGGCGTAGTATCTTTCCATCCGCAAAAAACTCCTGTAAAATTAAAGGCTTTCGGAGTTACTGAAAACGAAAACAACAGTTACAACCCTAGGAAACGAGTAGTTTCAAGATATGAAGAAATTATTCTTTTAAAAAGTAGGGGATCACTTTTTTATATCAATTTGACGTAAAATGAACACACACTTTATAGCCACATTTTTTTTTGGGGGGGGGGACGTCTTATTTTTTATATTTTTTTTTTTAGGAGTGGTGTTTATTTGGTAATTGTGACCTGGTAGACCACACAAGATCTACCTTAAAAACTTGTTTTCAATAGGTTCTCGGGTGAACTGTATACGAATATTGCATTTAAATTTTCTGCAAATAAGTAATTTTCCGGGTATCAAACAATGCAATTCTTTGTTATATGTCATAGCCATTGTTGTATGTGCAAGCGCGTATATTTCTTTTGCTTAATACATGGAGACATATTTATTTGTGGAAAATGCAAATGGTATATTCGTTTTAGCACAACCGAAAAACTATAGAAAACTAGTTTTTTAAGGTAGGGTTTGTGCTGCTCTACCAGGCTGCAACAAATACCAGCCCTAAAAATAACAAACCCCTACAAAAAGCTGACCATAAAGTGGGTGCCCATTTTACATTCAGTTAATATAAAAAAGTGATCCCTCACTTTTTGAAACAATGTGCGACCTTAAGGGAAAATATCAATAGCACACTACACAATTCAAGTCATTAGCTTTCCAATGTTAATTCATTTGTTAATTCTGAACAATAATCGCTGACATTTCGAACTTATACAATTGCTTAAAAAGATGATATATCTATATACGGATATATCTATACTCGGAGGCAAATTGAATATTGAAATGCGCATATCTTTGGAACGATGGGACAGAACTACATGAAAATTTGCAGGCTTTTTGAAAATGATAATACTATTCTATAGTTAAAATTTTATGACAATTAGTATAAAAAAATTTTTTTTTAAATAAAAAAGAACCTATATTTTCAAACTAGTAAGATATAGCCAAATTTGCCTACATTTGTATATATAGTGTTCTGGCAGGCAGCTTCGGTTTCCCCTATGGCATTGCCAAACCACAAATATATATATATATATATATATATATATATATATATATACATACACACACATACAGTAAACAATTGATGACCTTTGTATTCTATTTTACAAATAATACTGAGTCTATGTTTCATTATATATTTTAATTGTTTTTGTAATTGTGAATTTTTTATATGTAAGTCGACTTATGCAAGTGTTAAGTCTACAATATGTTAGACTTCGTATTCATAGGAATTTAAACTGCATTTTGTTGTTTATAAATTACTTTTCAGACTCTCTCTCTCACAGACAGACACACACACACATATATTTTCTTTCAAAAGAGTGGTTCCATAAACAGTTGTTTTTATATTCTTAGGTTATCAATTAATATTTGCATGTTTCCAATTATTATAAGTTTGAATGTTTCAAGCGATTTTTTACACCGTCATCAGGTTAGTTCTTTCTCAGTAATTGAAAAAATAAAAATATTAAAGAAAAAAGTACATAAGAACAGCACATGGTGGTGGTGGTTCCACTTCTTTGAATATACATTTTTCTCTCATTAGAATGGCGCGAATCTCTCTCTCTCTCTCATATATATATATATATATATATATATATAGATAGATAGATAGATCGTAAGTTATAAAATATACATGGCAATTAAGCTACACTGAATATTCCGCGTTTCATCCACTCTAGGAATCTTCAGGCTTATGCGAGAATTTTGTGGTCGTCTCACGTTTTTATATACGCACCTTCTATTGAGTTTTTAGTTAGCCAATCAGCTTTCTAGTATCCACCGCACCCTTCCTAATCAGCCAATCAGCAGGCACTTACAGAACAAAGGCTCATTTAACCTCCGATTGACCCGTTCCGTTGTGTGTGCTATTTATCGTAGATATCTAGTGTCTTGGCCTGTTTTAAACCTAAGTGAAATTTTTTCTTTTTTATATGTTAGTTTATATATACATTATATATATATATATATATATATATATATATATATTACTAACTAGCTCTAGATACATGTTGAGCACTGTTGAAGTAAATACTTAATGTTTACTCATAAATTTATACTTTCGTATATTAATTTATGTTAGTAAATTAAATATATATCGGTTAACCTATAAATGATACTTATCGACGTTGATCATTTTTAATTTTCGTCTCACAATGTGTTGGTCAATTTGAATAACTAAATATAAAAAACCGACTTTTTGTTTAACTTTGCTCTCATATGAATATAAAAAGAGTTAAATTGGAATCACACCGAAAACACCAGAGATTTTGCGCTCAAAACCTAATCTCCCATAGCTGTCTACGAACCTTTCAGACCAGTTGAATAGGATTGCAAAATTGAGAAGTTGACTTGTCCATGAACCGGAGAAGCGAACGCACTAGTACGCCATTTCCCGTAGTCTTTAAACCAGAACTACCAAATACAAGTCGATCATAATGAGGGGAAGATTTTTTTCACATCTCTTATTTTAGCCAGATTTAGCACGTACAACTTTCCATTTGTTTTGATCAGAAAAAACATTTCATAGGTGGTAGAAGATTTAAAAAGAAGAAGATGAAGAGGCGAGGGTGACAAATTTCCTTTTATATGTAATTGAAAATTTGCTTTGCCGTTGGGGAGTAGTAATTGAAAATAAGAGTAATTACTATTTTGATGAATAACATTTAAATAAATTTAAACTTGTTAATGTAATATATATGTATATATATATATATATATATATATATATATATATATATACACACACACACATATATAAAACATTAGATATATGCAAGTATGTGTGTCTATAAATATTTAACTCAAACTTTTAAACTACTGGCCACATAATACATTAACAGAACATAGCAACCATACACCAAGGATGGTCATCTTTGTTTGGATGAGTGAATAACGCGTACAGATACATGTCGTGAAGTTGAAATGTAAATATAAATTATTCATTTCAACTTGCCGACACATGCTACTATTACTTTTGCGCATGCGCAAATTCATTCGAAAGTTTTTTTATTTTAAATCTATCTCTTGATAACTCAAATAGTAGGGAACACGGTTGAAGCGCTAAATATTTTGGTTTTGATTCTAGTTGATGGAACCCAAGTCATTTTTTTTTTTAACTTTTGAAATATATATTATGTACAAAGTAATATTCAAAAGAGAATTGACTCTGTATTAATAAATACGAAATCTGGATGAGTTGAAATATATTTAAGCGTATTTTTTCTAAGAATTATGTATGCTTATTTATATTTATAGATAAGAATAGTGCTGAAATAACTTAGAGTACCTCCTTAAAATTGCACCTAATAATATTGAAGCATGCCATAAACCAAAGGAGCATCAGACATATCAGAATTTCTACAAGGACGAATCATGGGTCAACATGAAGTTGGTCTTAGTCAACACAAAATAGCAGGAAATCTTTCAATACTCCTTTCTACTGTAAATAATGTGATAGTATAATTTGAAAGAGAGGACAAAGAGTGCACAAAATCTCATTCAGGTCGATTCGGGCTCTCTGAAAGAACCTTGCATCTTGTGAAAAGGAATGTTGAGGAGGATCCTCGATGCAAAGCCTCGAACATTGGAACACAAGCTGGTGTCAGTCCCAGAATAGATATCAGGTATCTTCACAAGCTGGGCTACTATGGTAGAACTGTGAGAAGGTAATCTGTTCTACTGCCAATATCAAGCGCAGAAAAGATTGGACATAAGATGGAGGAGAGACCTATGACCATTTGGACCAATGTAATTTTTTTTGATGAGTTACCATTTGCATTATTTTTTACATTGGTATGGGTATGGTGGCTTCCTCAACAAAACAGTTGCTTAAAAAGACTGCAGCCAACACTGAAACATGGGAGGAGGTATCAGATGCAATTTGGAGTGATGATCGCTCAGACTTGGTGGAGTGCGAAGGAAACCTCAATTCTGCTAAATATGTTTCAATATTACATGAAAGATTCCTACCAATATTCTGAAGTGGTAAAATGAACAACTCTTTATTGCAAGAAAAGAGCTCTTTGTCACTCTGCTCAGACAACACAACATTGGTTGAGCCAAAATGGGATTAATAAACTTCCATGGCTAAAAGAGTCCCTGGATATGAACCTAATTGAAAACCTTTGGGGCATATTAGACCGGAACCTTGGCAAAAAGAAAAGACATCTTCTAAGCCTGACCTTTTAGCATTATTGCATCAGACATAAGAAATTCCTCAAGATGATATTCGTCAACTGATTGTTGTCTTGCATAGAATGGTCCTAGCATTAAAAACAACAAAGGGAATGTCAACCAAGTATCAGTTATTAAATTTGTAACCATTTATTTTTTATTTTGTTCTATAAATTATATGTTTATTGAAATAAACTGTTTTTATGGGTGTCTATTCTTTTCTGTCATATCTATCTATCTATCTATCTATCTCTCTCTCTCTATATATATATATATATATATTTGCCTTCACATTTTCGCCAAGTTTCAGAAAAATCTAATGGATGGGGTAAAATTTATGGAGTAAAAAGTGTCATTTTTTGCAATTTGGGGGCATTTGTGACCCCTTTTGAGCTCTTGAGAACGAGGAATCCCAGTAAAAATGGACAAACGGTCCAGTTTCACGCCTTAAGACATGTATATTTGAATTCAGCACCATGGAAAACTACTATACAGACATACATATCAAGTTTTTGAGTAATATGAAAAAAGAGCTCCAACAAAAAAACATGTTTTTTTTAGCCCTAAAAGTCCCAGAGGGATGCGAACCAGAATTTTGCCAGGGTCATCCATACTGAATTTTTATTGAGAACAATGGCCTCCACATTTTGGCCAAGTTTCAGGAAAATCTAATGGATGGGTCAAAAAGTGTCATTTTTGGCAATTTGGGGGTATTTTTTACTTCTTTTGAGCCGCTCGGGATGCCGAACCCCAATGTAAATAGATAACGGTGCAATGTCAGGTCTTAACACAAGTATATTTGAGTTGACCGCCGTGAAAAATCACTATATAGACAGACATAGCAAGTCTTTGTTGAGAAATATGAAAAAAGTGCCACAAAAAGAGCATTTTTAGCACTAAATGTCTCCGGGGATGTGAACCAGAATTCTGCCAGAGCCACCCATATTGGATTTATATAAAGAAGAATGGGCTCCACATTTTGGCCAAGTTTTAGAAAAATCTAATGGATGAATCAAAAGTTATAGGGAAAAACGTGTCATTTTTGGTCATTTTGGGCATTTTTGCCCTCTCTTGAGCCCCTGAAGACGCAACAGGAATTTTTGCAAAAATATTTTTTTTTTTACTGTGCACATCTATTTAATGAAATACAATTTGCGGCAAAATTTCAGGAAAAACTAATGGATGGTTATCTAGTAATCGTCTGGACTAACGGACGCATTGATGCCACCAAAAACATAGGTTCCTCTCCGATAAATCGAGGGACCAAAAAGCACATTTGTAAAGGGCTAATATATAGATTTTAGTTTTAGTGGCAATTAAAAATCAATAAATATTATTTTATCATTACTACTAACAATGGAAGATTTTGCTTTAAACAAAATCAAATAAAAAGTTAATTAAAAGAATCGTTTTTGGCATTGGAAAATAGGCACAATTTTTTATGATTCCGATACCCCGCCCCCCAAAAAAGTTCCGAATTTTCCAATTAATCGTCCCAACACTAGTATTTTTGCTAGGTGAATCACTTGTCAAACATGGCGTCCATAAAATAAACAGAAACGAATAGTTGTTTAAGTTATTCCGTCTATCACTGTTCTAATCATGAGAATTTTATTTTGCTTTTCTTTCCTCGTGTTTTGGCCTTTTTTCAGACCACTTATACAAAACCAAGATATATAACTTCGTATTTTGTTAATGAAACGTTATGTCATGATACGGATCTTTTTTTTTAAAGAAATGAATGAAGACATGATTATTGAAGTTTAACTTTGTATTGCATATATAAACATTTAGATTAGCCTATTTAGTGTAATTACGTTTCAGCACTACTTGTGCTTCGTCAGAGCCAAAAAATCAATTTTTATCATTTTTCAGTAAATTATTAACATTTCGTTTAAACACTGGAACACATTCAAAAGGAATTGAAAGATCACGAAATCACGTGAATATTTGTATATTGATACAATATATCGAGCATACAGCCTATATTTTCTTTGTAGATAATAAGCCAACACAGCACCTTAGGAAAATACAATAAAATGTTAAAATAAACCGCCTGAGAAATGAGATTATTATTATTATTATTATTGAATTAAAATAATACATTATGTACCGAAATTCAGGATTTAATTTAATCATCTTAATTTGCCTGATCATTTCCATCGGGAATGAAACATTAACTTTTCTATGTTGCTTGATTATAAAACTATTTTACATACTGTTATATATTCCTTAAAGCTACAACTCAGCCAACAGGCTTCAACATTACACCAGGTTTCATTACCCTTCCTTCTACGGGATCATGATGAAAGCATTATCTCATGATTGTATGGATCATTCTCATGTCCATTCAATTTTCTAAAGTGTTAGGTTACGGTGAAACAGAGAAGGGACTTAATAAGCATACTGCGAAAAACCTAAAATATAATAAACTAGCAGGGCAGTTGTGTCCCGGCGTTGCCCTTTGGGAAATATAGAATACTGATTCAATTCCCCCCCCCAAAAAAAATAATTAATATTTATGTAGAAAATCAGAAAAGAAAAACGAAAAAAAAATCAGAAAAGAATCAATTTCTCTGGAAATAGTTTAGGGGGTTAAAATAAAATTTCGTATTGTGTATATAAATCCTTCTAGTCCGAAACATTTTTTGTACCAATTCGGCAGTCTGTCTTAATCCAATCTCGTTAAGAAGCCATGAAATTGGCAGACTCTTTCAAATATTTATGAGGAAATAGCATTGGAAAAAGTTGAAAATCGAAAAAATCTAATAGGAAAAAGAACTTGCAGATTTTTAAAACATATAATTATCAAAAACCAACATCATTTTCTTTGTCATAAAGTTTGACCTATTTGCGTTGATAAGGTACATGCAATTGAATAGTTCAATGAAAAATTATGCATGATTGTCCATCGTAAGTCTGGAGATGTTTTTTTCTTTGACATAGAATATTCTGTATATTATTTCGTTCTGACCTAACGGATATTCAATCGAAGCAGAGTATTGTTTTAATTTGAATTGAAATTCAACTTTATTGTATAGAAAAGTGGAATCAACTATGAATAGGTACACGATTCGATTATTTCCTACTTAAGTGTTTTTTTGTTTTTTTTTTGTAGATTTTTATGCAATTTCTTCATTTCATGCGAAGCAAAAAAAAAAAAAAAAAAAGGCATATCTTACCCCATTAATGAGCAAGCTGATATTTTACTTACCTGGAAAAGAAAGAAAATATTTATTAGACGCGAAAATCATACAGAAAATATACTTAAATATAACAATTAATGCCGTATTCATTCGCAATGCAAACAATCAAGGCTATAGTCCATTGCAATATTAACAGTAAAACAATTAGTTTATAGCAATGCTAACAATCAGCTATATATACATTTGCGATGCTAACTATCAGCTATATATATATATATATATATATATATATATATATATATATATATACATTTGCAATACTAACAATCAGCTTCTGTGGTACCAGTATTCAAGAATTCTGGCGAAAGAACTGACCCATCGAATTATCGCCCCATTAGCCTCCTCCCACTTTTCGCCAAAATATTAGAGACCATAATTAACCATGCTCTAGTCCGTCACCTTACAGATACTAAACTTCTGACTGACAAACAATATGGATTTAGACAAGCCCGTTCCACAGCAGACATCCTCACTGCAATCTCTGAACGTATATACCATTCACTGGAAAAAGCAGGGGTGGGCAGAGCGGTAGCTCTAGATATATCTAAGGCTTTTGACAGGGTATGGCATGAGGGTCTCCTCAGGAAAATTAGATCATACAGTATCACTGGACGAATACTCAACATAATTAAATCCGTCTTAGATGAGAGAAAAATCCAGGTTGTCCTTGACAGTCGTATATCTAAACAATATGATATAAATGCGGGAATGCCTCAGTGGTCTATCCTTGGACCTCTATTGTTCCTAATATTCATTAATGACCTCCCCGAAAAAATTGCCTCTGAGATTGGTATATATGCTGGTGACACCACACTCTATAACAGGCATGACAGGAAAACAAATGAACACATATCTAAAGAAATGGCAGAAACACTAGAGGAAGACCTCCAATCTGTAGTGGAATGGGACAAAAATGGTTAGTCACATTCAATGCCGCCAAGACTAAACTAGTTTCAGTCAATAATTACAAGAAACCTTCTCTGCCACCAATAGCAATGGCCAGTGACTCTTTATCTGAGAGTACATCTTTCAAACTGCTTGGCCTAACATTCACAGGAAACATGAGTTGGAACAATTACATTGAAAACATTGCCAGGGCCGCTGTGAAGAAGATAGGCTCTCTTTACCGTGTTAGAAAACTACTAACACCCGAAAGTATCCTATACCTCTATAAGGTCACCATTCGCCCATGTATGGAGTATTGCTGTCACATTTGAGCTGGTACATCTGCTACTAGTTTCTCGCTCCTAAACAGGGTTCAAAAGAGAGTCACCAATCAGATAGGCCCTGAACTGGCATCTAAGCTGCCTCCCCTGTTCCATCGACGAAACGTTGCATCCCTCTTCCTGTTCTACAAGTATTTTAATGGTGAATGCTCTGGCAAACTGCAGACACTTGTGCCCCCACGATGTAGACACCTTCGACAAACCCGACAGGCAGCTAAATCCCACCCCACACAGTAGAGATCCCTAGATGTAAAAGATCTTTCTACTCCAGTAGTTTCTTCCCCAGAACCGCTAGACTCTGGAATTCCATTCCAGGTCCCTGCTTCCCCAACTGTACTGACGTGCAGAAGTTCAAGTGTAATGTGAACCAACATCTTGCTGCCCAAATCCCAACATAGTACCCCAGCAGTTGTTGCCCCTGATAGTAGCCCCCTACACCAAAATGGCAATGTGCGTTGTTTGGGATGAAAATATGAAAATTATATCTATCTATCTATCTATCTATATATATATATATATGTATTTAAATAAGGGGGTAGTCACCAACAATGTGTATTTTTTAACATTATTTTATTATTCCGTGTCTTGGTTTTTCATTGAGAATTATGTTTGGATCATTGTAATAATGTTTTTAAATCATTGAAATCGTTTTTACGCGTTTCACACGTTCTGTGAAGCGTCCTCGTCAGAAATTATTTTCAAATGTGTTGGAGATGTAAAAATGGCAATGCCGTAGTTAATTTGAAGTGTTTCCAAGGGGTGGAGGCGTACAACTGTCTGTTATTCATTATATATATATATATATATATATATATATATATATATATATATATATTTGCACTGCTAACAATCAGCTATATATATATATATATATATATATATATATATATTTGCAATGCTAACAATCAGCTATATATACATTCGCAATGCTAACAATCAGATATATATATATATATATATATACACACACACATTTGCAATGCTAACAATTAACTCTATATGCATTCGCAATGTTAACAATGAAATTCGTTAACAAAATTAGCAATCAACTATGTATTGATTCGCATTTTAACATTCAGTGAATATTAAACTAGGGTGTTAACAATCAGAGCTGTATTCATTCTCAATTTTAACAATCAACTTGGTATGCATTTACGTTGTTCACAATTAACATTGTAATACTCAATATTAGCATTTCCATATCTATATATCTAGAAAAGTTAAATGTGCATGTGATGTAATTTCTTAACCTATATACTCAACGAATTTTTGATGTACAGACATAATATTTGGTATGTCGGGTATTCAGACGCATGAACTTTTTAATCGGTTTTCATTCGAAAAAAGGGCTGCTAGGGTATCAAAATTGAAAAATTGGTACCTGGACGTCATCGAATTTTTTTTATCTGTTTGTCAATTGTTCCATAAGGTTTGAAAACTCGTTTTAAAGATTGTGGCAAGTTAGTTTTTTGTGCGTTTGTGCTTTTTGGTGTGTAGTCCCGTGTGTGTTTGCGTTTGTGTGTGTGTTTTTAAAAAATTTTGTTTTGATGTGTGCGTATTTTTGTGTGTGCATGTATGTTTTTCCCTGTGTGAGTATTTTTGTTTGTGCTTCCGTGTGTGTGTGTGTGTGTGTGTGTGTGTGTGTGTGTGTGTGAGATGCGAATCAATCTAATACTTGCGTCAACCATACTCAGGCACAGCAACGCGTGACCGGGCAGGTACAGCTAGTTTGAAATAAATTTAACTATTTTTGCTTTTTTAAGGTCAAAAGTATGATTACGCTGCAATGAATGTGAGAATAATGCATTCAGAGAATTGCTATTTCTTATATCTCTTATGTTCATTGAATCTTTTCTCTAATCTACGTTGAGTGACGGCAATTTTGGCAAGGAACAGTTTATATGCCTACACTGGAAATTGGTTTTAAATTCGTCTGGATTCATCATCAAGGATAATTAACTGAACTGATTCTGGAAAATTTATAGAAGAGGTTTTTAATGTATACACTGCGTGTCAAATTATTAATGAGATAACATTTTTTACCAGTTTCAGAAACTTACCAGTAGTTTCAAGTCAAAAGCTTCGGAAACGTTGGCAATGCTGAGTTGCGCGTACCGTGAAATGTTCGTACTGTTCCGCGCAATGTAAACAACTTGCCATCGTAAATGTTGAATCCACGGTCTTTGAGGTGTGCCAAATTATTAACAAGGCAGTTTGTTTCGTCAATAAAATGGGTTGTAAAAGTGGTTTGAGTAGTTCTGAAAAGAGTACTATTACACAACAGCAAGCAAAAGGTAATACTACCATCGAAATATCGAAAATGATAGGAAGATACCATCAAACTGTGAAGAAGTTTATCAATGACCCTTCAAAGGTACGTAAGATAGCTGATAAAGGTAAATTCAGAGTTGTTTCACGCCGTTCTTTACTCCAAATTAATGTGAAGTTGTTAAAAACCCTGGGCAGACAAATCAAGAAGTCTTTGACCAAGCAGAATTGAAGAATGTCTCAAAAAGTACTCGACGTTGTCTTCTGAAAGAAGTGGCAAAGTCTGTTAACCTGTGACAAAGCCTCCACTAAAGCAACATCACATACAAAACCGATTGAAATGGGCAGACGACAATATGAAAATAGATTTTTCCAGAGTTTTGTTCACGGAAGAAGTGCGTGTCATTCTTGATGGCCCAGATGTATGGAGCAAAGAATGGGTTCTAGATGGACAACATCATCGTCAGCGTTTAAAGCGCCAACAACGTGGTGGTGGGATAATGATTTGGGCTGGAGTTATCGGAGCTAATTTGGTTGGCCCATAGAGAGTCCCAGAAGGCGTAAAAATGACGTCAAATGCTTACATAGCTTTTCTGAAGGAGCAATTTGAACCATGGCTGAAGAAGCGAAGGGTGATGCTCAGAAGAACCATTATTTTTATGCAGGATAATGCTCCCTCGCATGCAGCAAACAAAAGCAAAGAGTACTTGCAACGGCAAGGGTTCTCTGGGCTACGGAAGATGAAGTGGCCTGCGAATTCGCCAGATTTGAACCCAATTGAGAACCTTTGGAGTATCATGAAGCGAAGCCTCTATGCAAGTGGACACCAATTTAAGAGCAAGGATGAGTTGTGGAATGCTCTCCAAGAGGTATCGCGAGGAATAACTGTTGACGAAATCCCAAATTTGACTAATTTTGTGGATCAACGTCTTTTACAAGTCATTCATAAAAAAGATCGCATATCCTCTACTAATTATGTCAACGTAGAAATTGCTATGAAGTTATTGTGTTCTAGGTATTTTTCCTAGTTCATTTAATGTTTGAACATTATTTCAATAAACAAATTATGGATATATTGTGGGTTTTTTTTCTCAACCTCCTTAATAACTTGACACACTGAAATACACAGATATTCCTATCTTCTGCCATAGTTTCGCTAATACTCCTTTAAATACGTTTATTTTCTGATTGGAGTAGCTGAATAGTATTGTAAACACAGACTCGAAGTTTCATTGATTTTTATTCATTCGTTCCTTAAATATTTAAGAAAAATGTAAACTTGTTAATAGTTTGATAAGCAGTGTATGTGTACATTTATTGTCATTTCATTAGTTAATAATATGATTACTTTACCGGCATTTTAGAATGTTATTTTATTCAAGAAAATGTGCCTAAAAGAGAGAATGCAGCGTAATTAGATATATATATATATATATATATATATATATATATATATATATATATATATATATATATATATATATATATATAGAGAGAGAGAGAGAGAGAGAGAGAGAGAGAGGGAGAGAGAGAGAGAGAGTTTGTGGGTGAGAGAGTGTGTATCGATACAGAATTATTCATGACTATATATATATATATATATATATATATATATATATAATCAGAATGCAACAATATAGATGACTGTAAATGATAATTCGATTTTGATTGTCAGCAAAACAATGGCTTAATTAAGTAGTTTCTTCTTAACAGCTTGGAGTTTTTTTGTTTTTTTTTTAAATTAAAATAAAACTAAAAATACCCATTTTAATATTCGAAATATTTTCAACTGTAAAACTCTGACAAATAATAACCATTAACCACAGCAAAAAAAAACAAAAGAACACAATTGATCAATAGTTCATTATTAACTCATTTATCTTTAATTTTTTCTTCTTCTTTCAATCAGAATAACGTATCCTGCTTTGTTTCTTTTGTTTTTTACAATTTTGTTGAACTAAAAATTATAAAAAATAATTCTGCTTTTGAATTTCTCTTTTTAAAGAAAATGAAAAATGAGGTATTTTCATATTTTCCTCGGAGTTTAGCCGTCTTTATGAATAATAGTATTATATACACTTGAGGTGTTAAATTTCCGTGGACGGAAACAAGGGCGAATAAATCCGTCTAGAGATTAACGTTCATTGATGCTCTTTGTTTCTATAAGATATTTTGTTAAGAACTTATTTGCTAAAAATCTGAAACAATGAGCTCATTAACCTCTTTAAACCTGCAGGCGGTTCTTTCTTAACACAAGAAGAAACATCATTGCAATGCAGAACAATGACTTTCATTAACGATTATCTCCCTTTCTTTGTCCTTAAGTCTTCTAAATTTACATTAATAAAAATTTAATAACAGATATCAAAAGAAAAAGTATATAATCTTTTCTTCTATTTTTTAATTATATTTTCTGAGGGTCGGGCGTATATGCCGTATAAATCTAAGATGTTTTCACCAACGGACTTTTTGGTCGGCTACTTTATTTTTGATACGGGAGGTTTTAGTCAATGGACGAACTAATTTTAAAAAATACATCTAAAAATTAAATTAAAAATACGAGTTTCTGTTTCTGAATATTTTGGATGAGGATACATAATTCGTACTATTTGTATTATCCGATCTACTGTTCCCATCTTGAGTGTTATTCTCACAACGTTTCGGTCAATGTAATATCCGACCTTCTTCAGGTATCATGTCAAACTCAGTATCTTTCTGTCGAACTTGGGAATCTGCAAGGAATTTTGAACTGAACCCTTTATTTAACCCGTAGGAATAGTATGCTTTCGTTCCATTAGCTATGTCTGAGTATAAATCCTAAGTAACTTAAGTTATATTTCGAACACTGCTCGCACTGAGAATTGAACCTTGAACCTCCATAAGAGTGTAACTTACAACTGATTTTACCTAGCACTTTATCCACTGCGCCAAATACAAGCTTATTTCACGTAAATACTAAACGCGTTGATTTTTACTAATTTTAAGATGCATTCTATCAATATATTACTAAGACTAATCTTGTTTGTTTTTGTACACATGAATGACGTCATCTCCCTGAGACATTCCTCGAACCAGGGAATAATGGAGGAAGAAATCCGTTATGTAGTCGACACGTAAACACAGTAGACTGCTAAGGGTGAGTTCTTGTGTTGAATAGTAATCTTTGAAACCAACGCATTTCAGGTGGAAAGATGATGACGTACTTACTGTAATGTCGATATTAGCATAAATTCCAAAAATGACGAAAAATGATTCAGCAGAAGATTTAACAGATGTATTTTTTACGTGAAAAAGGAGAGTGTTCACGCCGTCCACGTGTTGCGACGTGATTTCAGAAATTAAGGCTGCATCATCTAGGAAACGCTTTCCTTTCAAAAACAACTTCATGGCTGGGAAGAGGTGAAAGTCAGAGGGTGCAGGTCAGGAGAGTAGAGAGGATGGGAAAGGATTTCATAACCACACGCCCGTGCTTCTGATCTGGCGACATGCGAGTTGTCGACCGGAGCGTTGTCCTGCAGAAGGAGGGTACTTTTGCTGATCTTGCCTCGCCTCTTGATTTTGATAGCTTCCCTTAATTTCCTCAAAAGTGAAGTATAATAGGCTCCTGTAATTATGGTACCCTTTGCCAGAAACTCTGTCATCACTACTCCGTCCTGGTCCCAGAAGACTGAGCATGACCTTGCCAGCGGAGGGATGCACCCTTGCCTTCTTTTGAGGTGGTGAGTTCAACTGCTTTCACTGCATTGACTGGGCTTTGGTCTCTGGATCATAGTGATGGACCTAAGTTTCATCCTGTGTAATCAGTCTTTTGAAAAACTTTGACTCATTTTCTTGACACATCAAATTCATCCTCGAGTACTCAACGCGTTCTCGCTTCTGGAATGGTGTGAGCAACCTGGGAATCCATCTGGTAGACACCTTATGCATGTGAAAATGGTCATGAATGATAGTTTTCACAGACCCTGCACTAATCTTGACATCTTGGGCTATTTGGCGAACAGTAATGCGCCGATCTTCGAAAATGGCAGCCTCAACTTGACGGATAGATGCCTACCTATTAAACGCCGAATTCGGGCGAGTACAATGAAAATCTGGAGTGTTTGCACGAGCGGAATTTATGAACATTGCATAAACGCTAATTGAATGCGTTACTTATAATTCCGCAGAAAGTGTCCCTCCTAAAGTATTCTTAAAGGAGCTTATATATATATATATATATATATATATATATATATATATATATATATATAAAATCAAGCTCCTAAAATCGCTGGACCGACTTGAAAAAATTAATATATTCTATTAAAAAAAATTTTCAAAATCACTGGATTCGACCTTAAATAACCTAAAATGGGTTGATATGCCGTAAAACAAAAACAACCAACCAAATAAAAGCGGCGGACAAGTGTTTATTTAAATGGATATTTTTTTAGATCATTTGGGAGCACCGCTCCCATGAGCCAGTGTGTAGAACTGTTGACTATCAATACGATTGTTGTAGGGTCAATCCTCAGCTAGGGAAAGGTGCTAGTCTAGCCGCACTGACGAGTTGTGATACAACGATACAGTACTGTATGTAAGTAACGATATATATAAAAGGACATTTATCACAGATTCTTAACCATTTCTCATTAAAATTTATTTCATCTCGCTAGGGGCGGCAGTGACCATCATATGAGGATAGACTCGCAAGATTAATAATATTTGTTTATTAATAACGTAAACTTATATATTATTTTTTAGGGGATTAACAAAAAATATCTACCAGTCTTTCGGTTAAATGAAATATTCATTTTTACAAAGACTGAAGGGAAATATTTAATATGTGTACAAAGAACATGGCGCGATAAAATCAAATACCAATTTGCAAGATGTAATGCGATGTTAGTTTGAAGACTAACGTCCGACCGTGTTAGCTTTATATATTAGATTAAATAAATATCAAAAATGTTCTTTTTAATACAGATCAATATATAAATAAGATTTTAGATTTGTTAATCACCCAAATAAAGAAATACGTTGAAGTAAAAAAAAAATGACAAAGGTAACCTTCAGGTCATCAAATTTACTGTTTAATTTGGAATACAGAGATTAAATTTAGAAAAAAGATTAGAAAAAAGGTACAATTTGTTTTTGTTAGTGTTTTGGGGATTTTATTATTGCATTCCTGTTTTGTTGTGGTGAGCATGCAGAAATCCTTGGACGATCAATAATATTTTTTTTGTCTTTTTCTTGTTGAGAAACGACCGAGTTCTACAAATGCGCCGAATTCAGGTTCAAAAGATTAATCATTATTTTCACGGGAAGAATCTGTTATGATCCAATTTCTTTTAAGAACATTTTTGTTTCATTTTATTTCAGTCGAAGTTCTTAGAAACCAAGGGGATCTTTCATAGGCTAACACTTGATCCCCTCTCTTTCTCTCTCTATGTATATATATATATGTTTATGTATATATATATATATATATATATATATATATATATATGTTTATATATATATATATATGTTTATATATATATATATATATATATATATATGTTTATATATATATATATATGTTTATATATATATATGTGTGTGTTTATGTTTATATATATATATATATATATATATATGTTTATATATATATTTATGTTTGTTTATGTTTATATATATATATACGTTTATATATATATATGTTTATGTTTATATATGTTTATATATATTTATATATATATGTTTATATATATTTATATATATATGTTTATATATATTTATATATATATGTTTATATATATTTATATATATATATTTATATATATTTATATATATATGTATATATATCTTTATATATATATATTTATATATATATGTTTATATATATTTATATATATATATTTATATATATATATTTATATATATATATGTTTATATATATTTATATATATATTTATATATATGTTTATATATATATATATATATATGTTTATATATATGAACAAATGATTATAAAACATGTTAAAAGACATCTTGAAAAAGAGGAAGCACAAGATAAGTGGATAGTCCTTAATCCGCGGAGTTTCGAAGAAATACTCTCCTTCTCATCAGAGGGCAGGAATTAGCAAAATGCAGGATACGATTTTGCATATAAAAGTATTAATTGAAACTACAAGTAAGTCACAGATCTTACTTGGTAAAAAAAAAGGGTGGGGTAAGGGGAACAGGAGGCAAAAGAAAAATGATAAAAAGATTTCTTCACCTTTTTTTGCCTTACTTTTAATGCTAGGTTTACTTATGTTTATATATATATGTTTATATACACTTGTGCCCGATATTATTCATACCCCCTCTTGAAAATTGAGTTTATTAGGTGTAACTTTGTAAGAATTTATTGTTTACGTCCATATTGATACATATTCTTAATAAACCTCTTCTGATCATTTTCGTCATTTTAAAATCTCGGGATACTTGTAATAAAAGAAATATACAGCTATTTATAAAATCTGCAATGTTCAAAAATAATCATACCCCCTTATTTTTTCAGTATTAATCTAGTTTCTGACTGTTTGTTTCCTGTTTGATTCTTATTTTGAATGCTTTTATACAACCTTTGATTAATTTCATTTCGTTTTTTGCATTTTTCAGAAATTAAAATGATATCAACTGAAAACCAAAAAAAGAATAAAAATTATTAGAATGGGGAAGAAAAAAGAGCTTAGTAATGATCTTAGGACTAAAATTGTGAATTCACATAAGGATGGTTTAGGTTACAAATCAATTTCCAAGAAATTTGAGGTCCCTACAGCAACAGTACAGAGCATCATCAAAAAATTCCAGAGCCACCACACAACAAACAACTTGATTGGTAGAGGAAGGAAAAGGAAACTGTCTGCTAGAGCCACCAGGAATATTGTAAGAAGTGTTAATGCAAATCCAACCACCACTACTAAGGACATTTTAGAAAATCTGGAGTCTTCTGGCATAAAAATATCAAGGCAAACATTGCAAAGGACTCAGCATGAAAATGGTCTGAAAGGAAGAAGACCAAGAAGGACTCTATTGCACACCGGAAAACGCCTTGCAGCACGTCTAAAGTTTGCTAGGACCCATGTGAATTCTCCAGAGTCCGTTTTCTCAAGTATTTTGTGGACTGACGAAACAAAAATTGAATTGTTTGGCCATATGGATGCTTCTTATGTTTGGAGGAAGAAAGGAGAAGCTTACAACCCAAAGAACACCATACCCACGGTGAAACATGGTGGTGGTAGCCTAATGTTTTGGGGCTCCTTTTCGGCTAGTGGTCCAGGTAGTTTGGTCAAGATAGATGAAACCATGAAGAAGGAGCAATATTTGGAGATACTCCAGAAAAACATTTGACAGGAATGCGGAGAAGCTCCATTTAGGACCAAACTGGGTCCTTCAACAGGATAATGATCCAAAACATACTGCCAAAATAGTCAAGAAATGGTTTGAGGATAATCACATTAATGTTTTGGAATGGCCTAGCCAGAGTCCTGACCTGAACCCTATCGAAAACCTCTGGCACATATTGAAAACTGAGGTTAAAAAGCGGAAACCTAGAAATTTGAGGGATTTGGAGAACTACTGCATTGAAGAATGGTCAAAAATCAGTGTTGATGCTTGTAAAAACCTTGTTGATAAATATCCAAAATGGTTACAGGCAGTTATTAAGAATAAAGGGCATGCTATTGACTATTAGTAAGAGAGGTATGAATAATTTTGAACTAGTGCCATTATTGTTTTTCTTAGTATAATGCTTCAAACTTGCATAATTTATTTATTTGTTGAGTTTAAATTAAATGCTTATGCTTGATTTACTGTTTGAAATCCCTTTAATATTGTCTATCTTCTGGTTTGAGCAATATTCTTATAGAAATCTCAAAGATCCGAGGGGTATGAATAATATCGGGCACAAGTGTATATATATATATATATATATATATATATATATATATATATACATACATATATATATATCGTTTATATATATATGTTGATATATATGTATATGTGTGTGTCTATGAATTATATATATATATATATATATGTGTGTGTGTGTGTGTCTATGAATTATATATATATATATATATATGTGTGTCTATGAATTTTATATATATATATATATATATATATGTGTGTGTGTGTCTATGAATTTTATATATATATATATATATATATATATATATATATATATATATATATATATATAAAGGGAAATCCAAAACTATATTACTTATGTATAATATGTATTATATTAAAGTGTGTGCGCGTATATATATATATATATATATATATATGCACTGATGATTCCCGAAAGGATGAAACAGCAGTGTCTGTAGGTATTTAATTCTTATAGTACATAATTATGGCAGCCCCTTTAAGAAACTAGTTTCTTATCGTTGAGCACTTTCAATTGAAATAAATTCGGTCAATTTATCTCATATGTGCAGATCATCATATAATGATTAGATCACTCTGACAGACGTTAAAAACATTTAAAAATAAATGTTTAAATTTCAACAGTATTTCTCGCAGTTAACGGTGGCCGAATAGATGAAATCCTTACTAATGAAGTAAGAGATGGCTTCTGTTGCCGAGTTCGAATCTATCGACCAGTGTTAATCGTGACACCATGCACTGATGATTTCCAAAAGGATGAAACACTAGTGTCTGTAGGCATTTAATAATTATTATAGTAAATAATTATATATATATATATATATATATATATATATATATATATATATATATATATATATGAGTGTGTGTGTGTTTGTGTGTGTGAGAGAGAGCCATTTATTTTTATTTATTTTTTTTTTTTGTTTTGGCGATACTTTTGAATGAATTCAATTATTTATACAAAAGGGCATTTTTACCTAAATGCGAGTTGGGAATAATTTTTCCCTCTTTCTAACTTGGTACCTCCAAATGGAGAATAGCATATATATTGTTTTTAAAATATAATTACCTACTGACATGTGTTTCGTCATCAACTCTGATGGGTCGTAGATGCTGAAACACGTGTCACTAGACAATTATATTTTGAAAACAATATATATTTTTAACTTTTATATATTTTTAACTTTTATATATTTTTAACTTTTATATATTTTTAATAAATAAATAAGAATGTGATAAGTAGTAAAATGGATTTATCTTAATCGTATAAATACAACACTGGTAAGTTAAAAAAAAAAAGATATCCATTTTAAATCTGGAGTCAGAGAAAAATCTTACAATCAAGGAAGACATATTTTTATAACATGAATAGGTTAACCAAATTAATCATGAGTAGGTAACTAGATCCAATATCTGGAACATTTTTTGTTCTTGTGATTAAGGGAGGTGGTGTTTGATCAACACTGCTGGGGAGTCATGATTTAATATACTGTTTTGTTTTTAAATCCCCAAGACGGTGTTTCATGGTAAACAACTGATGATCTCTTTAATTAACATTTGAGCTATTGTGAATTCGAGAGCAAATTGATGCATTGATTGCAGGTGATTAAATGACTTACTGACTAAATAATTTTCTAACGAATGATAAAAATATAAAATAACTTTTTTTTTATTTAGCTTTGAAGGTTAAAAACTTCCGAGACTATATATTTTTTTTATTAAATTTTCACCCCCAAACAAGGCACATTACCACTTTGGTGTATGGGGCTGCTATCAGGGACATAAGCTACTGGGGTACTATGTAGGGAGTTGAGCAATAAGATATCGGTTCACGTTACACTTGAACTTCTACATGTCAATACAGTTGGGGAAGCAGGGACACGGAATGGAATTCCAAAGTCTAGCGGTTATGAGAAAGAAATTACTGGAGTAAAAAGCTCTCCTATATCTAGGGATTATCCACTGTGTAGGGGGTGGGATTTAGCTACTTGTCAGGTTTATCAAGGGTATTTACGTCGTGGGGGCACAAGTGATTGCAGTTCGTCAGAGCATTCACCATTAAAATACTTATAGAACAAGCAGAGGGACACAACATTTCATCAGTGGGACAGAGGCTGTAGCTTAGATGACAGTTCAGGACCTATCAGGTTGGCGACTCTCTTTTGAACCTTGTCTAGGAGTGAGAGACTGATAGTAGATGCACCAGCCCAAATATGACAACAATACTCCATACATGGGCGAATGGTGGCCTTATAGAGTTGCAGGATACTTTCGGTTGTTAGTAGCTTTCTAGCCCCGTAGAGAGAGCTTACCTTCTTTGCAATGGTCCTGGCAATGCTTTCAATGTAATTGTTCCAACTCATGTTTCCTGTGAATGTTAGGTCGAGGAGTTTAAAATATGTACTTTCAGATAAAGAGTCTTTGGCCATTGCTATTGGTGGCAGAGAAGGTTTCTTGTAATTATTTAAGGAAACAAGTTTAGTCTTGGCAGCATTGAATCTGGCCATCCATTTTTGTCCCTATTCCACTACGGATCGGAAGTCTTCCTCTAGTGTTTCTGCCATTTCCTTAGATTTGCTTTCCTGTCGTGTCAGTTATAGAGCGTGGTTTCATCAACATATATACCCATCTCAGAGACAATTTTGTCGGGGAGGTCATTTATGAATATTAGGAATCATAGGTATAAGGATAGACCCCTGAGGCACTCCCGCATTTATATCATATTGTTTAGATGTACGACCATCGAGGACAACCTGGATTCTTCTCTTATCTAAGAAGGATTTAATTATGTTGAGTATTCGTCCAGTGATACCGTATGATCTGATTTTCCTGAGAAAACCTTCATGCCATACCCTGTCAAAAGCCTTAGATATATCTAGAGCTACCGCTCTAATCTCCCCTGCTTTGTCCAGTGAATGGTATATACGTTAAGGAATTACAGTAAGTATATCTGCACTGGAACGGGCTTGCATAAATCCATATTGTTGGTTGGTCAGAAGTTTAGCATCTGTAAGGTGATGGGCTAGAGCTTGGTTAATTATGGTCTCAAATATTTTAGCAAAAAGTGGGAGGAGGCTAATGGGGCGATAATTTAATGGTTCAGTTCTTTCGCCAGAATTCTTGAAAACTGGTGCCACAGAAGCAGTTTCCTAGCAGTCCGGAAAGCAAGATTCGTTAAGGCATTTGTTGTAAAGTTTGGAGAGAACTGGAGCTACTTCAGCTGAGCATTTCTTTCATAGTACAGCCGGGATGAGATTGGGTCCACATGCTTTTGAAGTGTCAAGGTTTTTTATGATAGCATCCACTTGAGCAGGGGTGATTTTCAGATTGTCTAGCGTGACATCTCTCCGCAAACAAAAGTAAGGGTGGGGGTGATTAGAAGGTCTAGTGTGACACAAACCGACTGGCAAGTATGTTAGCCTTCTCGGTTGCTGAGCAAACAACTTCATGATTGTTGGTTAGTGAGGGAATTTTCATTGCCCATTACTATATATATATATATATATATATATATATATATATATATATATATATATAATTGCACGTTTGATTAAATACGGCAGAGTTTTTTCTCTTTATTTTTATATTTATTTTCTCGATCTGTCGATCATTTTTTCTCGTTTCAATTGGTACGTTGTATATTAGGTTGCTGAATGATTTTTTTTTTTGTCAGCCATTCTCCTCGAGCGCTTTCGATCTTCGGTCGTCGCCAGGAAAAAAATTTGTTGTTAAAAAAGTTTTTTTTTGTTGCCTTTTTATATGCTATTAATTTATTTTCGTTTTTATTTATTGGATGAATTTTATTTAGTTATTTTGATTTGCATCGTCTGTTAGGAAGGTAGGATAAAAAAGGGTGTTGTATTTATTCAAACGTACCTTAATAACGACTTGCTTCCAAAATATGCATTATACATATTAACCATATATTATTAAAGAAACATTTTGCAACGAAAGGAAACTAAAATACACATCAAAAATATTTTTGATCCCCCAACAAATGGAGGGTGGACCTATAAATACACCCTTGTCCGTTCGCAATTTTCTCAATAACTACGGATTTGAATTTTTTTTAATTTTGCACAAACATTAAACATGACACGAGTAAAAAAGTAACAGAACGGATTTTCCGGGAAAACTCCGGTTGCCCCCTTAGGGGAGTCTTTTGGGTTAAAATGACTAAAATTGACACTTTTGTGCTTATTAAAAAAAATTGATGCATTAGATTTTTATAAAACTTTCTGAAAAGTTGTAACTAACTGATTTCTATATAATTTTGTTTGTCTATACTTCGTGATAACGCTTGGGTGTGCCCAGGGGCTCGTTTAGGGTCAATAAAAACACTTTGTTTTGGGGACTATTTTACCATATTTGTCGAAAATTTTCTGTGTATGTCAATTTAGCAGTTTTGCGTGGCGCTGAACTCAAATTTAATCTATTAAGGCCTTGGGGACTTTAGGGCTAAATGGGAGAGGGCAAATGATGGACTTTAAATGGAGGCGGTGGGTGGTAAATGATGGACTTAGTCATTTCTTTTTTTTTGCATGGTGCAGAACTTAAATTTACATATGTTAAGGCTTAAAACTGCACCGTTTGTTCATTTTCACTAGTATTTGACGTCCCCTGAGGACTTTTGGAGTTGAATGGAGTGGGGGGGAGCAATGCTGAACTTAGTTATTTTTTTTTTTATTCCTCGTTCACTGTGCATTCACGGGTGACCATGCATGCTTCACTTGTTTTATTTTTCTTTTTTTTCTCCTTAGCTCTTATTCAATGTTTAAAAGCATCAATTAGACAAAAGAGGTAAATAAGGGGCTAAACTATAAAATCAAACCCTCAACAATGAATAATTACACTTTGCTCAATGTTATTCAAATGTTTTATAAAATTATGTACCCATATACATATATATATATATAAACTTTGACCCCTATTATGATCCCTTAAAATTTATTGTTTTGGGGTCAAATCAAGTTATTAAGTTAGATCCATGGCCAAGGAACCTATATCTAAAATTTAAAGTGCATAGCCTCCAAATTGTTGAAGGAGTTTGGTAGAGTTCGCAAATCTCAAATCCTTGAACTTTGGCCACTTAATCGCCAAATTTCTGGCCAAAATCCGATCACATAGATTTTCTCAAATCTCAGTAGCCTGTATATCAAATTTCAAGTCTGTAGACTAAAAATTGACAGAGTTATTGTGTATGGAAATGTACACAGACACACATACAGAGACACGTTCATTTTATATATATATATATATATATATATATATATATATATATATATATATATATATATATATATACATACATACACACACTTTCATCGGTTTCGTTCTTCCGGTGTTTTCCTGAATTTCTACAGTCAAACAAAACTTTGGCACACAGCCCAAATTCCTTCCGGTATATACTTTATATTCAAACCTAGTGAGCCCAAGTCTCCAAGTGTATAAAAAAAGCAGTATTGGATACGTTTATATATATATATATATATATATATATATATATATATATATATATGTGTGTGTGTGTGTGTGTATATATATATATATATCACCAGACCAACAGGCGTTGCCGAGTCGTAAAATATGTTTAAATATATTTTAATTCATGCAGATTACATATTTATTACTATAGAGCCAAATCTATCGATTATTATATTGTATTGAGTAGATATGAATTAATCTCAGAAATAAATCAATGAATAATTTTTATATAGATTTTGAATTTCTGTAAAAGATGGTGATATATAGTGATTTCAAAAGTATATATATATATATATATATATATATATATATATATATCACTTAGGTGCCATCAGCTAGAATCGAAATCGGAACATACAACACTCTAGTCTCATTCATTAGTCTTTGAGCCACGCCCATACGCATATAGATGGTTAAACGATCGCATTGTTTTACCTATGAATATAGGTATGCACATATAGACATGTTTAGTCGATTGCTATTAGCAAGGCCAACTGTTTTTTTGTTTTTTTTTCATTTTTTCCGGCTACAACTCGGAAGTATGCAGTAGGTCCAAATATCCTATATATCAAAGTTCATCTCTGTATTTAGAGAAAAGTTTGGTATAGACTTTTTACACACACACCGACAACGACACTTATATATTTTCGTGTTGTGGGGCGTTTTCATCTTAAATTCTACGCAATCACGCAGAATGTAGAAACTATGCATAAATAAAATTCAGCATAATTGTGAAATGAAACCAATAATCTAATCATAAACCTTACAAAAATGAATAAGTAATTAATTAACGCTCATTTTTTCAAAGGAATATTCAAATTAGTTAACCTTCATGTAGTGGCCCGCATAGTTATGACAGAGTATATTAAAAATTGATTTTAATAATTTTTAAATAGAGAAAATAGGTTTTTTTATATCAATGTCAAAGTAAGAAAAAACTCAACTTATATATATATGTGTGTGTGTGTTGAATAGTATTCTGGGCAACGCTTATTGCTGGTTGTGCACACATGCATATGGAGCTCGTGCACACACGTAAATATTGTTGACAAATCTTCAAACCAACAAATGTCATCAAAAGTCATAACAATTGCAAGAAGTGTACAGAAACTTTTAAATCAACCTTTTGTCAACCGACAAGTTTTGAAAACAGTCATATTGAAATTTGGTTTTGGACGAATTTAATAAGGGCCAGTGGAATGCGGAATGGAAAAAAACAAAATTCCTATTTAAAGTTTTTGTAAATAAAAACGAATGTCAGCCAAGGAAAAAAGTCAATTAGAGAGAAGAGGGTGCCATTTTGTGTCACCCACAACACTCCACTACGACCCATCTTTCTCTCTCTCTCTCTCTCTCTCTCTCTCTCTCTCTATCTAACAGATCAAATAGACGACACGGTTAAAATACAAAGAACTACAGCATAACGTAACATAGTATATATATATATATATATATATATATATATATATATATATTATGATGGCATCACCACTTATCAAGGTCAAGAGGCCACTCGCAGATAAGGGTCAAAGAGTGTACAGTAGGCAATTAGACAATAATGTAATCGTTAGTAATATAATTCGGTCAATTTGTTAACTTATATGGAACGGCTCATCAAAAACTTGTTTACGTTAGACTTGAAGACAACTATATTGTAGTAAGCTGGAAAGCAGGAAAACGGAAGACAATTCCATAGGCGTGCACTTCTAAGAAAGAAGCTTTGTTCATGGAATCTACGTTTAGGGGTAGACACAGATAAAGAGTGGTGGAAATTATTACTAGTGTTTTCTGCTAGACGAGTCAATGAAGATTTTTTTTATCTCACAGTAAAAGTGTTATTTAAATTGAAATATGTAATTCGTAGCTTTACGTTTAGAGAGCCAATACAACGCAGATTAAGAAATACATAAATAGACAAACATTGATTTGTTTAAAATCAAAATATTTCGACGATTATGACGTCGTCTTTAAGATTATGGTCAGTTTGCGTTTTTTTCTTTCTTCGTGTCATGGTGAGACTAAGACAAGTAAAAATCCATGTTCTTATTCAACTGTGATATTTTCAAATGTTCACAGCAGGAAGAGAAAATCACTGTAAGAAATACCTGGGCAACTCCATCCGCATTTCCCGATAGGGGCGGGGCGTCTCAGGGAATAAACTATTCCCTGGCCGGGTGAACCTTCTAGAACTGCACATGACTAGAGACGACATACCTAACTCAACACGAACAAGCCATCTCAATAATGGTCTAGACTCGGTACTTCCCACCGTAGGAAGATGTGACACAAGGTCGGAAAATGGGGAGAGTCAAGCCAGTACCACGAAAGGAGGAGTACCCAGGCCTTTTAAAAATTGCCTGCATTCCCTGGTCAGAGTGCTACGACAGCAAACAAATTTTTTCACCTTGAAGACGGGAGGAATATTCTGGTAGAGTCGGCCTCCTAGAATTGAACAGGACCCAAATCAGCCTAAGTCAACAGGAATTTTAACAATGCCTTTGACTGTCGACTTTGGTGCTAAATGAAAACCTCCATCTTAAAGCAGAAATTTACTAAGTGGTTTAAAAATATCTAGCATCATGCTCGGTAATTACCAATGAGAGTAAAAGACAGCAAGGCAAAATCCAATGTCTAAGATCTAAGCAGTAGTATCATGTATATTACAGTGATTTAAGTGTGTGAAGGGGTACTAGACAGCGAGCAGACAAATCCGCTGTGTGGGTAGAGGAACAAACTACATATGATGCCTGGAGTGACAACTATTTCAGCTGAGAACAGCTACCATTAGCTGGTCCTCAGTCAAACGAAAGTGTCTCAGATATGACTGCTTTAAGATTTAGTGGGAATCGATCTGATAGATTGGATAATATATCTTTTTGTTATTAAATCCCAAAGCTAAACTGAAATGCACTTGTGTGTAAAAATGACAAAGTTACCGCCCTTCAAAGTTACCGCTGTTTGGAATATAGTTTTAGAGCCAGAGTTACTTCGATGGGGGAAATATATTTGAATACCTGAAACGCCGTGCGCCATGACAGACATTTTTGAGCCACGTAATAAAGTCAGTATAATTACGTTAACACAACAATTCTCGCTAGATCATAAAGGTTAAGCAATGTTAAGCCTGGTCAGTACCAGTTGAATGACCATTTGGGAATACCAGGCGTAGTATGTAGGAAGACTTCAGTACCTTCCTGCAAGAACTGCAAAAACCTGACTGGGATATGCATTCGACTGGGGACAGCTTGTGAATTTTATATTCCCATGAAACTTTCTTCTTTTGAAGCAAAATCATTTCAACTTGCCCAGGATGTATTAGTACAGTATGGAGTACTTAGTTGTTAATTTTTGCTTCTATATTAAAATTCAAGCACAAAAATAAATACACAATAATTTCTATCGTACACACATAATAGTAGAATGGGATATTCTTAGATACGCACGGTTATCAAGACGGCAGTATATCACATAGTACAGAGTCCCAGATAGGGAAAGACTTCATCGCGTCTTTCGTGATATCATAAGATTGAAGAGTTAGTTAAGCCGAGGAGTTTGAACGAAGCACTTTCAAGTAATGTATCATTAGCTATAGCTATTGTTGGTTGAGAAGGTTTCTTGTAATTATTAAAAGGAAACGAGTTTAGTTTTGGCATCATCGAACGTTAACATCCATTTTTGTCCCCATTCCACTTCAGATTGAAGGTCTTCCTCTAGGGTTTCCGCCATTGCATGGATATGAGTTCATCGTTTTCCTCTCGTACCTGTTATCGAGCGTGGTGTTGTCAGCAAATATGCCTATCTTAAAAACAATGTAATCAGGGAGGTCATTTATAAATATTAGGAATAATAAAGGTCTAAGGATCAGCCCGTATTTATATCATATTGTTTTGACGTACAACCATCGAGGACAAACTGGATTCTGCTCTTATTAAAGAAAGATTTAATTATGTTCAGTATTCGTCCAGTAGTACCATATGATCTGAGTTTTCTTAGAAGACCATCATGTTATGCCCTGTGAAAAGCCTTAGATATATCTAAGGCTACTGCCCTCCCTTCCCCTACTTTATCCAATGCGTGATATATACGTCTAGAGATGACAGTTCAGAGATTAACGCTCTTTGAACATTCTATCACTTTCAGACATGATAGAAGGCTCCTATCGTTCTTGGGATTTGTACACAACTTGCCAATTAGTAGATGGTCTGCAACAACAAACAAAAAAAAGAAACTCTGTTTTTATCAAATGGAATCATGTTTTTTCTAGGGCGACAATTATATCGTTCCATGCTATATATATATATATATATATATATATATATATATATATATATATATATATATATATATATATATATATATATAAGAGTGTGGCCATCAACAATTGTGGGGGTTTCAGCCTTTTATCAGTTTTTATTTTAGAACATGTTTATAACGCGTTTCAAGCTTTGTTTTGCTATCTTCAGATATTTTCGTAAAAAGTATTTTTTTTAATGGGAGTTTGAAATGTTATTTTTACATCTGCTGATACTAAATGTGTTTTTCAGTGATGTGGTCTCAGACATTCTGTCCCCAACAGTAAGTGTTGGTAGTGTCCAGTCAGAGTTAAGTTCAAAGAGGGGGCTTTTGTTTCATTTGGTGGCTACACTCTTTTAAATATACATTTTTTTCTCTCGGTGGAACTACACAATCATCTCTTTAAATATAAATATATATATATATATATATATATAGTACTACTACTATTATTATTATTATTAGTAGTAGTAGTAGTAGTAGTAGTAGTAGTAGTAGTAGTAGTAGTAGTAGTATTAGCAGCAGCAGCAGAAGCAGCAGTAGATAAAAATATATTAAATTAAAGTTGAATACTTTCATGTTTCGGGAATCAAAATCAATAGCTTCAAAAACTGACTCTACAGCCTGGTCAAAACCCATGCGTACAAATACAAAATGCATTCTTTACAAGCTAGATAAAGACAAGTCAGAATATATCAAGATATTATGATGGTAATTTTCGAGTTGTTAAATAAAATAAAAACGGAAAAGATCAAACAAGTATTGGAGTTTGTAATCCGTACAGGTCAAAGAGCGCAGGTTAAAGTCGTTCCTTCCTATTATCAAATGGAAATATTAAAAAGGCCTTTTTCCCCTAAAATGTATGTCCAGCAAAAAGTAGAAAAATGCAAAAGAAACATCCACAAAGTTGTCTTCAATGTATAAAATCTAGCAAACATTATTCATTTTCTGTGGATCAACTGGGCTAGCTTTCGTCATAGAGGGTTGGGTTTTAGGTTTATTATGTACAAATTTATAAAGGAATCTATTATATAAAAGAGAGTTGTGTGTGTATACATATGAATGTCCAACTAAAGATGAATAACCTGGGTAGAAGCGAAAGAGGGGATTGGGGAAAAGGGAAGAGGAAACAGAAAAAAAGAAAAGAGAAAGATATGGACACCTATAGAGAGAAGTAGAGAAACAAGAGTTTTAGTAGAAATAGATTACACTTTTTGCTCCGGTCAACGCCGGGTCAACCTACTAATAATGTATAAAATGCTTCATATTTGTTACAGTTTTCAGTATTCTTATCGACTACGTGAATAAGGAAAGTAATTTTCTATTGTTGATATTAAAGTCGTAAATGAAAACGTATACCCTCGCCAGTAAGAAAGGGTTATAGTGACCGGATAAAAGTAATAGAATGCATAAAAGGGAGAGCGGTGTCGATAGCTAACAAGAAAAAGAGCATAACGTGCGTACTTTTAAAAGGTACTTTCCCAAGTATTTAGCAGCTTAAAAGATAAACTATCACCCAGATAGTCTACACTGGTGCACTAACAGGATTCAAACATACTCTCTAATCTAATATGTATAGCATTGTATACCATCTTTAGCTCCTGTACCAATGCCACATTGCTATGCTTGGTTTACAAGTACTTCAATGGAATATGCTCCGACGAACTTGCTGCTCTAGTGCCCTTCTCGATGTAAATACACTCGACAAACATGACAGTCAGATAAATTTCATTCCTTTCACGGAGGAAAGCATATCATTAATATGTTCTTACCTCTTACTGTTAAGGTTTGGAATTCCCTGCTTTGATTAAAATTAAGTACGTACTAAATTTTATTTCGCAAGTCAATCACGTCAAATATTAGTCGGTGTTGCATTAAAAGAAACGCTGTATTTACAATACTTTTTTATACTTTGATATTTTATTTTTGGTTTGTTATATTTAGAAAGGAAGAAGAAAAAGTAGGAGGAAGATTTACTCTCATATTCAAAGCTACTCCAACTGAAATTTACGAACGCTGGAAAAAAATTAAGAGAAATGTTCAAGATTTTCTTCATAGTAAATCAAATTATAAGCTTTTTCATTGTTCCTTTACCCTTTTGGTAAGTAATTAACCAAAATAATTGGAGTGAATTTACGTCTTGCAATTAATAAAATTATATCAAACTTTCGAAAGTTTATAGTTAATATTTTCATTCAAATATACTTTTAACTGATTCAGACAATGATCAAGATTCAATTTGTAGAAATTATGTTATTGGTGTTTTTAACAATTATCGGCTATAATCATTTGGGAGAGGAGTTTGATGATTTCAGAGTGGCAATAGAAATACGAGCGACAAAGTGCGCCCTGACCTTTTACGACTGAAACATTTTGATGCTGGCCAAAGTACATTGAGAATGGTGGGAATTATGTAGAAAAATAAATTCTAGAGACACAAAAGTTCGCTCGTTTTAATGGTATTACTTCCGTCTTTGTATCACTGCAATGTTCTAGTTTTTGAATTAAAAAATAGAAGGCCTTATTTTGGAACGACCGTCGTATTTTCTATATTACCCACTGTAAAATGGATAGGAATATCAAATACGAAATATTTGAGAGTGAGCTTCTCTGAATTGAAAAATATGTCTTAATTTAAGGAGGAAACCAAAGAATTTGGTTCTTAAGGGAAATGGTTATGAAATTCTTGTTTTCTTTTAAATTGATTTCTTTGTTTCTTCTCACAAAAGTTTTGGATTTCTTCGACTTTTTTTGTTTTGTAAAGGAAGGAACGTCAAAGATATGCAGTGGAAATCACAGGAAACGGATATTCTTGAGATACGTCCATTTTACCTTCGCGTTAAATATAGAAAAAGCGATTTTAAACTAAGCATGACAGACCGACCGACTTAAACCTCGTACAGAGTTGCAAAGATGCCACTGAAATAAGATTCGTCTATTCACTATACGCATGTAACGATGCAAATTCCACTGCAAACCAAAGCGAAACAGATTGACAATTGGACAAAGTGAATCGAGAGGACGCATCTAAAACCATCATAAACTAAAGTGTGACAGTAACATTGTATTTACAAGTTAATCGAAAAATCAATTCTGGTTTTTGAAAATGCAAAATTTGAAAAAAATCATTAAAAAAATATGCCGTAAAAATCCTACAAAATAACTAATGGAGGAAATTCAATTATGCAAATTAAGGTTTACAAAAATTATTGTTGATGAAAGAAACAAAGAATACAATATACAAACGATTATTTTCTTATTCCATGGAGTTTCAAAAATTAAGCTTTTTTTAGGGGAAAAATAATCAGCCAAAAAAATGAAAGCCGCATTTATATCATGTACTAGCATTTTAGCCCAGCGTTGCCCGGGTGTTTGAAGTGTATGTTGGACAACAACAAAAAAAAAGCGGTCATTTTTTTTTTTAACTTTGACCCCTATTATAACCCCCTTAACATTTATTGTTTCAGGCTCAAATCAAGTTATTAAGTTAGATCCATGGCCAAGGAATCTATATCTAAAATTTCAAGTGTTTAGATAAAAAAATTGGAGCAGTTTGGTAGAGTTCTAAAAGGTCAAATCGATGAACTTTGACCCCTTAACAGCCTAATTCCTGGCCGAAAACCGATCACGTAGATTTTCCCAAATCTCAGTCCCCCTGTATATCAAATTTCGAGTCTGTAGACTTTAAATTGACAGAGTTATTGCGTAGGGAAATGTACACAGACAGACAGACACACAGACATGTTCACTTTTATATATATATAGATGGGAATGAGGCATCCTACCAGACATTCACCCACTATCTTATATTTACATGGTAGTTTTTAAAAATTTTTCTCGAGTCCGGTGTTCTTATAATTACTGGAATAATGGAGATCTTCCGAAAATTCCAGTTTCTTGTTATGTCGTACATAAGACCTTGGTATTTCGTAATTCGTTGCTCTCCAGCTCTGTTTAATAACCTTTGCAAATGAATTTGCGTTATTGCAACAGTTGCTTACCATTGACTTTTCACTTATTATTATTATTATTATTATTATTATTATTATTATTATTATTATTATTATTCCAGGTGTCAGCCTAAAATGTTAGGAGATATTTCAATATGAATTTTGGATTGATGCTTGCTACTGGGATGAAACGCGGAAAATTCTGTGTAGCATATTTGCCAATATTTTCATAACTTACTTTGGGTTAAAAAAGACTAACAAAAAACAACGGACTGTTCTTATGAGAATAAAGATGTAGAATTTGTCTGCAACTGAAACTACGACATATTCTGAAAAATATGTTTGTTAATAATATTACTGAAGGATGACAGCACACATATCTACAAAGGTTAGAGAGAGTGTGTGTGTAAAAGTAATACTCTTCCATAAGAAGATTTAGTTCTTCGCGATTATCAAATAAAAAAAAATGTAAAGAATGAATAACTTCATTTAAATTCAACAACGGTTTGTGTAGGCCAGTTAGGTAGGATATCGGATCCCAGTTAATTTGCTGTTGGTTCAAATCTGACTACGTTCAGCCACACTCGTGAATTATATACTACGAAACAAGTACATGTGGATAACTATATTTTAAATGTTTTTTTTTTGTTTCTTTTCTTCCTTTGAAGATTGTAATGCCGGGTATGGGGCAGCCAAACCAGCTGCCAACATTGCCCCGCTTTTTTATTGAAACCAACCGAGAGCTCTTTTTAGTATCCTCGCTGTTCCCTTAAGTGCAATTGTCTGAATCTCTTTTGCACTTGGTTCACCAGGAATATTAGTTAGGTAGGACTTCAGGTTCTTCTTCATAAGTCCTGTGGCACCTATGATAACTGGTATGATCGATATCCCCTTTAGGTTCCAGTTTCTTTTCATATCATACATGAGACCTTGATATTTGGTCTGTTTCTCCCTTTCAGCTCTGTTAAAACCGCCATCATTGGGAACACTCACTTCAATCAAGGTTGCAACTCTCTCTGACTTATTCCATATAACTATGTCAGGTTTCACAGCAGCATTTTCAAGGTAGGTGGCTGTAGGGATTACATGGTCGTAATGTATGGTATATAAATCATTTCCAACTGTTTTTTCAGGTTGATGTTCCCAGGACTTGCTGCTACACTGGATGTTTAATTTTTTACAGATGATCCAGTGGAGGTACTTGCATACTCCATCATGTCTCGCTGTATAGTAGCCGTCCCCTAGAAGAACTTTGCAACTTTTATATGTATGTATATACGTTATGATGATAATATAAACAGAGTGGTATCAAATTATGCACGAAATGGTTATGTTTGTCGAAGATTTTTGCTTTCCCAGATTGCAACAGGTTAAAGGTCAAGAAGACAGAAAACCGAACTTGCAAGAGAACTGAAAAGAATATGACGCATGAAGAAAGGCAATATGATACCGATTATCGTAGGGACACTAGGAACATTCTCAAAAAAAACTAAAAAGATGAGAAAAAATAGGAATTAAAACGAAGACAGACAATACAATTTACGTAAATAGGAGAGATTGGAATCAGCGGGATGATTTAGAAGATACAACAGATAACAGTAATGAAAACAACTTAAATATTAAAGAACACCCTTGAATGTGGAGACGAAAAGACATGAGCTACATGCACAAGCCGGAAACACAGAAACTGTTACATATGTAAAACACAAAGGATTATCACATGGCATCATAAAAACTGAAACTGCATGATTGTAAATTAACCCCTTTGCCTTCCGCCCCACCCCGTTATTTTATTTATTTTTTTTTATCTGTCTCATAAAACTGGCGCCACACCAAATAAGTGAAGAGGGTTAAGGAGAATAGAATGGCCGAGGTGAAAGCACTAGCAAGACCTCCACTGAATGAGTGCAAAGAGGACTGGGACGTTGGGGAGACTTATTGCCACCCAAATTCCAGTGAAGACCAATTGTCGCTGCCAACGAGAAATAAGCGGCTGTTGTGATAACGCAAATTCAATTGCAAAGGGTATCGAAAGAGGTGGAGAGTACTGGAAATCTGGGGAGACTTGTTGTCACTCGGACTTCAGAGAACACCAAAAGTTGTTCTCAAAGAGAAATCTTCGATGATATATAATGAACAGGTAAGAAAACTTAGCACAGACAGAATCTGGGCGTGGCATATTTTATGGGGAGATAACGATAATTGACACTGACAAGCCAGCGAGGGATTTGGCCGCAGACGCGAATGTTTCTCAAGATAGCTTCTTGACATCAGCGTCGTCGTGTATAGCGGAAGCATAGGTGACATTTAGGGTTCACATGAGACACGAAACAAATCGCCAAGCGATTACAACTAACAAAATTTTCTGTCCACGTCACAAATGCTTGGATGTGAAACAACGATGCACAGAGAGATTAATCAATTGTCTCTTATACGTTTTTGCTATATGGCCTTATCCATAGTGATTTCTATTTCTTCTATTTCATCATTAAAGAGGATTGAGAAGGAGTGCACAGAAGTTTTTAGCAGCGCTCTGGAGGCCGCTTTTTTCTCAACTCTTTACTTAAAACATCGCTAAGAAATTATATGCACTCACTTTTTACAGTAACCATTAGACCAACTTGACGCGATCTTTAAAAGGTGTTTTCAAACCTACTTATTCTTAACATAAGTAAACTGTCATGTGAGCAATTCACGCATGCGCATTCATGAAACAGTTGACAAACAGATAAAAATCCGATGACTTCCACGTACCAATTCTTCAATTTTGACCACTTAGCTGTCCTTTTACAGACGAAACAGAGTAGTTTTCCTCGTATCTGAAAACTCTATATTAAAATTTTCCAATTTATAGATCCCAAAATCAAATAGGTTGAGAAGTGTCCTCTCTCACACACACACACGCACACACTAACCTTTGTAGATATGTGTGTTGTCATCCTTCAGTAGTATTATTAACAAACATATTTTTCAGAATATGACATAGTTTCGGTTGCAGACAAATTCTACATCTTTATTCTCATAACAGTCCGTTTATTTTTTTGTTAGTCTTTTTTAACCCAAAGAAGACACATTGCCACTTAGAACGTAAGCGGCTACTATTTGGTATTATTTCTAACAGAGAACTGCGGGGAGTTGAGCAGCGAGATGTCTGTTTACATTACATTTAAAGTTCTACAGGTTAATATAGTCAGAGAAGAAAACAGGGAGGGAATTTTAAAGTCCAGCAGTTCGAGGGAAGAAACTACTAGATTAGAAGGGGTGGGATTTTGCAAACTCACATGAGCAATGTCAAAGTTAGGGCGAATGCCGGCGTTGGCGAACTATCTACGTTTTCCGAAAAGGGGCACTATTACACTATTAATGGGACAAATATTTTTTAAATTGGCTCTAGACGGGAAACTTTTACTCCTTCGTAGAAAGACATATAATTTTGATCCCAGTCCGAAATCAAAATTTCAGCAACACTCAACGTTCAGAATTCATAAAAACTTTGAGAATAAGCCTTAGAATATTTTGATAATTTTGACATAAGTTTCGATAACACACACCAAATATCCGTGTAGGGAAAATTGAACAACAAGACTAGGGAAATTACATTGTGAGCCTCTCTCTATTCTGGATGAGGGAAGGAAAGAGAAAGATCTTCGTTTGTAGAAGACTCATTAATATACATATGTTATTAATTTGCATAGGAGGACAGAAAATGCTAAGAAAAAGACGAGTTGGAAGCACGAGAAGATTTTTCAGTTTTTCGACAGCTAGGAGAGAACGGACGGTGAAAATTACAGTTGAAGTTAGTCGTGGGATGCAGGAGCTCAAACAAATATTTTCATTTAATTTCCTTTTTTATGCAATCCGTTATATAGGGTGTCTAAAAATGTACTCGCACTTTAAGCGTTGTCTGGATAATGATGGTCATCGTTTTTAACATTTGCGAACATGAATCTTTAATTACGTTTGTCTTCTGCATTCAAAGCTATTCCATTTCAATCTATGTTCTCGTTCAAAGTGTGAGTACATTTTTACATTGTTTTTGTATTAAGACTCTTTTCGCTTGTTTTCATTTGAACGAGTAAAGAACAGATTTTTAATGTTATTTTTGTATTTATTTTCTGTTAATTAAGTCTGACCGGAAAACGACATTGCAAAAAAGTTTTTTTGCAAGTATATTTTTAAAATTGAAAAAGACACACCTGATACAAGATGCGAGAGGGAAAAGTGTGAACACGAATATTAAAAAGAGTGTTTATATGAGTCGAAGTGCTTTTGAATTGTATTATTGACTAGCAGGGGCGGTGCGCACAGTTTTGCCCGGGCGTTTTTTTTGTTTTTTTTTTAATTTGTCCAGATTTCGTATATATTATTATAGAGTAGTAATTTCAAAAGTAAAAAAAAAAGTATTTGGGTGAGATTAGCTAGAATCGAAACCGAAATTTTAGCATTCTAAGCTGGTGACGTTACCACTGTAGCAACGTGACATGCATGTGGACTGATTAAAAATTAAACAAACAAATATGATTTAATGTACAAAATTTATAAGGATTTTTTTTTCAATGTTGACCCCTTAAAAACTACTTTAAACGGTTAAAGACCCATAAAAAACGGTCCGTACAAAATTAATCATTTGAAGTACTTAGCGCCGCTCTGTGACTTTTAGTTTCGGAGGAGACAAAGTTTGAAAACATGGAGACAGACATATAGCCTTTTATGTATTAGATTTCCTTAATAGCAGAGAAGGATTAGGGAAGAAAGAGAAAAGGATAGAGGGACAGAAGTAGAGAGGGAGAGACCAGGAGGAGAAAAGGAAAGGAATAGAGAAAGAAAAAGAACCAGTTGTGTACAAATTCCAAGAGTGACACAAACACAGTAAGCGAGATCAGAGATGCGCCGCTTTACAACTCATGCTCTCTACCGATCCAAGTTATGATAAGAAAACCATTGCCAGCACCCTCAAATATGCATCGGTGGGTTGCCACGAATAACAGGGATGTGCTCAGGGTGATGAAAACAAGGTTCCCGGCAACAGTTATGGTCTTTGGTGTGATTTCAAGCGAGGACCACATCGTGCTACCTCACATTTTCGATGTCGGCTTGAAAGTCATCACCAAAGTGTATCTGGGTGTCCTGAAGAGTGCGGTAATCCCCTAGTGCTACCAGGTAGCCGCTAGCAGACCTTGAATGTGGCAGTGAGACTCCTTGCCGGCCTACGGGTCCAAAGAGAGGCAAGTTTGGCTTTAGAAGGAGTGCTACGACTTTGTACACTTCTCTTACTGGTTCCCCTCTTCCTCCGACCTGAACCCGCTGGACTACTTCCTTTGGTCATACGTGGGGAACAAGACCAACATGATCTACTCAACATGAAAGCCAGCATGATCGCCGCCATTCGCCAAATATTCGCATGTGGTACTTCTAAAAAAGGCATACTCCTAGTTCCAAACCTGTATCGAGGCGGTGAGTGAGACTGAAGTCGACTACATTGAATAGATGTAAGCTCTACTACATAATCAAGTTACCGGAATTGATATTTTTTTTTAAGTTTGAAAATAAAGAGTATTATTTTCTTTAGGGCGATAAATTTATCGTTCCACCCTGTACAAATGTTCTTTTTGGATATTAAATTTGATCATTTTATTCTGAAATCAACATTCTGCCATAGTTATAGCATTGAACATTGCTAAAACAAAGGCTCATATTCACAACATCGTTTATACCTTTTGTTAATACTTTTTTATGTAATAAAGATAATCATTCCGAACATCTATGATCCTCATCCTTTTCACTTACAGAAACAAGGTTGCAGAGGTGGAGAAATATTAGAGAGTGATTGAACATAGAGGATCGTGAGAAATACATGGATAGCTAAAAGAGAGATAGGTTTAGTTAATTATAAATTATGAATAAATATAACAATTAAAAGAGAATATTTTCAAACATAATTCAATCCTAAAAATAAAGTCCATTTTAGCACGTACTTTGACTCAGTAAAGTATATAAGAAAAAAGACTTATAATAACAAGCGTTTACTATAAGTTAAACTAACTAAATAAATAAATGATAATAATAAATAATGATAATAATAAAAATAATAACAATAATAACAATAATAATAAACAATAATAATAATAAATAATAATTATAATAAATAACAACAACAATAATAATAATAATAATAATAAACAATAATAATAATAATAATAATAAATAATAATAATAATAAATAACAATAATAATAATAATAATAATAACAATAATAATAAACAATAATAATAATAATAATAAATAATAATAATAATAAATAACAATAATAATAACAATAATAATAAACAATAATAATAATAATAATAAATAATAATAATAATAAACAATAATAATAATAATAATAATAATAATAATAAACAATAATAATAATAATAAATAACAATAATAATAATAATAAATAACAATAATAACAATAACAATAATAATAATAATAATAATAATAACAATAATAATAACAATAATAAACAATAATAATAATAATAATAATAATAATAATAATAATAATAATAACAATAATAATAATAATAATAATAATAACAATAATAATAATAATAATAATAATAATAACAATAATAAACAATAATAATAATAATAATAACAATAATAAACAATAATAATAATAATAATAATAATAACAATAATAATAACAATAATAATAATAATAATAATAACAATAATAAACAATAATAATAATAATAATAATAATAATAATATGGATGAATATGTAATGGATTAAATCGTAGCAAGAAGTAGTAAGAATGTACGTCTAAAAACAAAAATAGGTTTAAATATCTTAAAATCCGTATCAGAATAGTTTGAAAGAAATTGTGGCGCAGTGGATAAAATACTTAGTAAATTTAGTTGTAAGTTACAATCCTCAGTGCGGGCGACACCAAAACACAACTGCGAATTATTTAGGACTTTTCCTCAATTATGACCGACAGAACGATAGCATGCTACCTCTCGTTAGTTCAATAAAGGATTCCGTTTGAAATCCTGCGCAGATTTCAAAATTCAACAAGATACACTTGAAGAAGATCGGAAGTTACATCGACCGAAACGTTGTGAAAATGACAGTCAAAATAAGAACAATAGTTCGAATAATCCAAACAAAACGAATTATCAATCATCATCTAAAAAAATTCAGAACCATGATATTAAGAGATATTGACGTTTTAAGCCCCCCCCACCCCATCTCTGTTTTATTCGCTATTGTTTTTCGTTGTTCTTTCAAGAAAAAAAATGGCGTTTCTTTCCGTCGTTGCAGAAAAACGATGTGTTACAATAAGTCGACACTTGCTTTTTGGTGCATGTCTCCTGTGACTATTTAAGCCGACGGCAAGGAAAATGATGCGGGCGAAGAGGCAAAAGGATTTCTAATAGAAAGTGAAAAAAAGAGGAAAGTAAATACAGAACGAAGGAAAGTCAAGAATAAAAAGAAAGACAAGGTGAAAGAGGTTTTTGTCATTTTATGAACTATAATGAGTGATGATTATGAAGGAGGGATGAAGAAAAAATTAAAAAGATAAAGAGTGTATAAACGAGTTGTAAGTCGAACATCTATTATTATACTAAATGCGAGTTAATCTACACAAAATATACGCTAAGATATAATTTACTTCTAGGACTGAATTGTGTTTAAAAATATAAAATAATTACTCATATTCAACCCAAGCAAGGCATGTTGGCACTTGGGATTGTGTCTGCATCGGACTATATTACGAGATGAGCAAGATGTCTGTTCACATTACATTTAAACTTTTGCGTGTTTGTACAGTCGGAAACGCAGTAAGCAGGGAGGGAATTCCAAGGTCTAGCAGTCCGAGGGAAGAAAGTTTTAGAGTTGAAGTCATTCCGGTCTCTAGGGACCTCTACAATGAAAATGTGTGTTCTTGTTGCTACACGGATTGCGTTGGTACAAAAGCGCATTCCATTAAAATAGTTGTAAAACAAACACAGGGATGCAACATTGTGGCGATGGGAAAGAGGTGGGGGTTGATTGATAGTGCATGACCTATTATATTTCAGACTCTCTTTTGGGCCCTATTTAAAAGGAGGCAATTAGTAATTGGTGTACCAGCCTAGATGTGGTGACAATAGTCCATCCATGGATGAATGGCGACTTTGTAAAAATAACCGATACTCTAATGTATGTTTGAATCAGTCGTAATTTATAATTAACTGAACAAATCACCAGTATCTCAGTTATCTATGCATTTCTCTCGCACTATTTCATTATACTGATTCAACTACTCTATGACAGGTCTGTGAGAAATGGTGCCTCTTTTTATCTAGTTTAGATATATCTGTCTGTACGTGCCGTAAGCACGTATGTAAATCAGATAGCAAAATAACAAATCGTTACATCTATATCTAGTATATAAAAGGGCAACTTTCTGTGTGTATATGTTCAGATGAAAGTTATAAACTACAAAACAAAGATCTACAAAGTTAGCATATTTTTGATCAGCGTTGTCCCAGATGAATATTTACGATTTAGAAAATTTGACCAAGAAGTTAATTCTCTTATACCGACGAATTTCTTGAGTTATCTATTAGATCGAATGTTCAATTAAAACTGACGCTTTATTTCACAATCTAATTGAAAAAAAAAATAGTTTAATCAAGCTATGAACCCAAGCTATCTATACATTCCTACCATCTCATTGGTAGTTTATTCAAGCTAATAACAAAAAAGAAAAAATTAGAGAGCAAGAGGCAATAGGATCACTAAAGGCTATTTTCCTTGTTCTCAATTTTCATGAATAGTATTTCTAAAGTTCTTATCTAAAAATTAAAAGGAACACAATATTTCCAGTTATGACTCACGTTAAAAAAATCATGCATATCAAAATGTTCTAAAACTAGCAAACCCCACGGAAATTGCACAGAATGAGAAATATATTTATTCAAAAAAATATGTTTTAGTAAAGCTGATATTTTTTCTGGATAGCCTAAGAAATTTGTTTTTTGTACAGAAAAAACAACAGCAATAATACTCAGTAAATATGAGTTTATTAACATTTATATTAAAATGGTATCCTATTCGAGTTTTCTCAACAATTATAATGATATTCGAAAACAAGGTTACATCAAATTGAGGTCTCTAATATTTTTGTCTAAGATTGCTAAATTGACCTAGTTAAAACCAAATTTTGTGAATTTGACCTACTTTGAAGCAGTTTGGCCATCAAAAATTGTATTTGACCGCTTGCAAGATAAATTAAAATTATTAAATAAAACAAGAATTTTCGAGCTTTATCAAAAACACGCTTCGTCATATTTGTTTCGGACAGGTGACATAAAAAACAATGCAAGTAAGCCATAGTTTGGAATATTTCGATAATTTTCCGGATTTGGACTAAGATTTTCAGTTTTCAGAAAATAATTACCTCCCCTGTTACGAGACAACCTTATTATTACAAAAAAATAAATAAACGTTCAAAAAATGTATTTCCTCGCCACAATACAATTAAACGTCACTTTATTATCAAATTAAATTTAATCTTTACGGTATCTTTTGTTTATTAAATTTTTAGGTGAAAGTGTAGCATAGTTAACAATGCTTTTATCCTCCGCATGTTAAGAATGGGTTTCGAAATAATAACGTGATCATTTCAGCGTGGTTCGTATTCTGTATAAGTAGAGTTTGCTTTAATAAGAGTACTAATATTTGGAGTTTCGTATTTGAATTATGTTATAAAAATTAAAAAGCCAAATAACGATGTATGTTTTAGTTTTTCGACAAAAAATTATTTAGCTTAAAGAATAAACAAGCTTTCGACTTATAAAAAAGTCTTAATCAGATTCTGACTTTTTTCTTTTTTTGTAAATTATCTTTCGCGCCAGAGATATAAAATTTTACGTGGACCGCCCATAACTCTTTATTAAAAAAATACTGAAAAATCTTTGATATACGTACCAGTCACGGAACGAAAATGACACATTCCAAAAATTACATAGATTGATCAAGTACTTTTTATATATATAAAAAAAATCATTGTTTTACGATTATTAATGTAGTGAACTGGTGGATATTATATATATATATATCCCCCAGTCATACAAAATATGAAAAATGAATTGAGAACGGAACGAACAACGCGTTTATTGAAATAAACGAACTAGAATTTATTTCATGAAGAAACAAATGAAAGAAAAGGGTACAGCACATGTTTAGTTTGGTGTGCGTCTCTCGCTGTTAACTGGTGAGAGGGAAAGTCTATTGTTGTATAGAGAGAGAGAGAGAGAGAGAGAGAGAGAGAGAGAGTCAATTCAGTTTGGCGCGCGTCTCTTACTGTTAGCTGATGAGAGAGAAAGTCTATTGTTGTAGAGAGAGAGTGAGAGAGAGAAAGTCAATCCTGGCCATTGAGATAGAAAGCGTGTAAGGTGTACGTACTGTTTGTTGGTTCTTGCCCCACACATAGTAGCAGGGGACGTGAAGCGCGCAGCGCGCGCCCCGCAAGGGAGCAGTTGGTCCGTCGATCGCTCAGCTCGAGAGCCGAATTGAACGGAAACAGCTCAGGTCTCTTGCTTTTGTAGTTGTTTCCGGTGGTCTTTTGCGCATGTGTGGATTTCCTTTGAAAGGGGAAGTGACGTTGCCCATATATGCGTATGTATGCGTACATGTGTGTACGTTAGCGTGTGTGTGTATGCACATGAATGTGAATATATGTACGTGTGTGTATGTGTGCGCGTATGTGTATGACAAGAAAAGTGGCTTGAGATGTGAACGCGTGTTTTGTGTGAGACTAGAACAGGCTTGCACATTAGCGAATTACTAATAATTGTAGCCATAACAAGGCTGATCTTGCTCTCTATTTTGAGAGGGAGTTAAGGGGTGGTAACTAGTGGTGAATTGGCTCGTTTCCTCATAAAATTTGATTTTCTGAGTTAAACAAAATACTTGATCAATTTACCTGCCTTCTAGTATATGATATTTTCGTTCCAGAACTGGTACGTACACTATACCGTTTTTTTTTTCTGTATTAATAAAATAGGTTGATTTCTAGAGAAGTACGAAATTTGGGACTTATTAAAATCATCTAGTATAACTTTGTGAGGTTCTTTCATCAATAGATAAACGAATGCAAATGAAAAAGAATAAGAAAGGAAAGAAAAATGTTAATAGTAAAATAAGTAAAGCAAAACAAATAAATCTGTGTTCGAAAATGTATTTCCTAGTCACATACACATAAACGCCATTTTGTTTTTTTTGTGGGGGGGGGTGTATATATATTTTTTTAATAGTTTGTTTCGCTTTATTGTTACACTGTAAGGAAAAGACGCCGTCGACATCGAGGCCGCCATTCACCGCTGTTATAATCGTGAAGGTGATTTTCTCTCTCTTTCGTTGCCTCTGTTTGCAGACTAGACATTGCGAACAGTTCCGTTCGCGCCATCACGAAATAAGTCTGCCAGACACACGCCCGATCCCCTGCCGCATTCCGCCCGAACCCTCTCGGTTTTGTCGCGGTCTCCGCACACCCACATTCCGCCGACTCCCTTACCGTTCCCCGCATCACGACGCTTCGCAAACCTTAGCCTACATCATTCATTTTTTTCCAGCGAGCGACAGCGACGAACGTTCCAAGAAGGCTAATAAATGAAACGCTGGTTGCCAACATTGCCAGGAATCCTCCACTCTATAATAAAAGCTAATGTGTGTGTGTGTGTGTGTGTGTTTGTGTGTGTGTGTGCGCGCGCGCATATATATACACACACACACACACTTTATTTGTTTTTACATAAGCAGGAAGATGTTTGCAATCTTTGCTTTCGCTAAGTATTTATTTACTTCCCTACAAAAGCAAATTAGACACAAGGTCGTTTTTTTAATGTGGGGAAAAACAAGCTTCCCCCAAAAGGGGGCACTCTGGCAGTGCCCAAATAAATAGCAATTGTCTGATATGAAGGGTCTCCCCCACATTGACCAAATCTAATTGACTTCAAAACGTCCCTGCCCGGAAGGCCAGGTGTTTGTAGCGCGGTGCCGGGAAAACTCGTCTCGGGAAAACTCGTCCCCTTTCGCTAGGTAGGAAAACTGGTCCCTTATTGAATAAATATCGATTGAAAACACATTTTATGATCGTTCTTGAAGGAGATATTGTTTTTTAAAATAAACTATCGTCCCCCCCATAATATTTTTTAAAAATATTTTTACTTGTTTAATGTTTTTTTTTTGTATTTTTAATAAAAGCGTTTATGTTCATAAACGAGACCGCATATTTTTTTTTATATTAATATAAAAAGAATTTACTTATATACTGTTGTTTATAAAAGGGTAAAATCGATTTTTCTACCTCGCCGACTATGTTGTTTATTTAATTTATTTGGAATCGTTTATTTGGTAAAGAAAAAAAAAAAAGAACATGTCGGTCGAGTGTTACGGGAGAACGAGAAATAATGCCCGGTATATCACATCTTAGGGGGTCTTGATAATCGCTAAAAAATAGAAAATTAAAGAAATTACTGAGGGAGATTTGGTTTTAAAAAGAAAATAATAAATTTTAATATTTTTAAAATATAATTTAGAGAGAGACGGGGGATAAAACCTATATCTCCCTTCGAAAAGCAACCAACAAAAAATGATAAACGATCGCGGAGTTTTCAATAAAATTGATTAATAAATTTATTTAGTGATTACTTTCTCTCTTAATGATTGATTTTAGAATTTTGAAGTAAAAATTAAAAAAATTAAAAATGAGTTAACGAGAGATTGTTAGCACATGGCATCTCTCGCGCCAAAAAAATATTTCGCTTTTAATTTGCAAAATTTGACAGGACGACAATAAATGTTGATAATTGATAAAATCATAATTTTAAATAACGCATGAGTGCATTTGGTATGACAGAAAACAAAAACATAACAAAAAACTATCATAATTAAAAAACAAAACCAAAAGCGTAACGAAGAATCGAATCGCTCCCTGTTTTTTAATTTTGGGTTTTTTTTTTTTTATTGTTTTTATGACTCCAAAAAACATCGTTAAAATAAGAACAAAAAAAAATTTGTAATTAACTTTGTATGAACATAATAAACGCTTTAAAATAAGTTAAACCACTAAGAACTTAGCCAGTTAGGTAGAAAACGGACACTTGGAAAATCGATTTTATTTAAAAAAAAAAAAAAAAAACATTAAACAAGTAAAAATATTTTTAAAAAAATATTATGGGGGGGGGGCTATAGTTTATTTTAAAAAACAATATCGCATTCAAGAACGATCATAAAATGTGTTTTCAATCGATATTTATTCAATAAGGGACCAGTTTTCCTACCTAGCGAAAGGGGACGAGTTTTCCGGGGTCGAGTTTTCCCGAGACGAGTTTTCCCGAGACGAGTTTTCCTAAATTCGTTTGTAGCAACATATTACTGCTTATGCAAAAACAAATAAAGAATATACTCTGCTCTACTTCGGTATTGGGCACTCTTGTATTAACCTCGGTAAACTTCATTGTTTACTTAACCTTTGGAAAACAATAACTTTATATTATATATCTTTTATTTATTCTTACATAAACATTTATGTATCGCTACACATTTATGAGTATGTTTCAGTCGATTTAATGAATTAAGGATTGCACTTTTCTAAAAGAAACAACTCCTGCTAATGTCTCTAGTTAGTTATAACTAGTTGTGCAACGTTGCCATTACAAACAAAGGAAAGAAAGAAAGAAAAATCCGCGTCGGCATTTTTTCTTTTTTAACAAAAGCATTTATTACACATTACTCTCCCATCCTGGCACCACTTAAAAAATCTCTCGCTGTCACATGTCCATCTAGCCTGTTCGCCTTTCTCTTTTCTTTCGACCGCATGCCAGCCACAGTAGGCCCATTCTGGCTTTTACACGTCCATTTTCTTTGACGCGCACTTTCCTTCTCCCAATCACGTGGTGCATCTTTGCTCTTTTTCCTTTTCCTTTTCACTCCAACTCGGGCACACTTCCTAATTTGTTTTTCGGCTACAGCTGCTGCTACTGCCAATCTCTTCGCAAACCAGACATTCTCCGCTGCTGCTGGTACTTTCCTACACGATCATGCGCACTATATTACAGTTGACTTAAACATACTGACGAATGTGTACCGATATCTTAATGTTTATGTAAAAAAAAAGGATATCTTTCTCTACCTTGGTATTGAGCACTCCTGTAGAAACCTCGTTAAATGCAATGAATATTTTAACTCTAAATTATATTAACCTGGAATAATGTATCTCGGTAGTGAACATTATAAAGCCAAATATATATGTTTCATTCATAGTATTTTATTGTGTCTTACACAGGTTTCGTTGAAAAATGCCAAACAGCTAATTCGAGACATTTTCCTCGGAAAAAAAATACAAGCAGTTGGAGATCCCCCCTCCCTTGGATGAAACAGGATAAAGTTGGTAAAAAGAAATGGAAATTTTTTTAAATCATAAAGTTCATAAAAACTTTTTTTTTTACCATCAATGAAACTCATTTAAAGCGCAATAAAATATTATGAATAATATATATATATATATATATATATATATATATATATATATATATATATATATATATATATATATATATATACACTAGAAAATTGTAAATGCGTTTTTATCGGGCTTAATTATGTCACTTAGAAATTTTATATATATATATTATCTTTACTATTATATAAAATGAACTTTGTCCGTGTGTGTGAGAGAGAGAGACTTACATATGCATTCGGAAATGGATGGTCCGATTTTTAAAATTTCACATCAAGGTACTTTATGTGTCTGGAAGTGTTCTTACGTAGGCTTTATATTGGAATGCATCTGGTAAGTATTGAAAATCTATAATCGAAAAAATCCGATTAAAGAAAGAATATCCGATTTTGATAAAAGTTCACACTATTATACAACCTAACAGATGTATTTGAGAACTTTTATCACAGCATAATCCGAAGGGTTCAGCCTATAAATCAACTATAGATTTTTTATGACACGGGGCACATTCGAAATGAATATTTCTTTTTAAAGCATAATTGAACCATGATACTTGACTTTTGTACGTTTAACTTTAATTCAAGCTATTATGTAAAAATATTTGTATAAACACAACAGTTAGTTCTTTAATTAGATAGGGGCGCGTTCGAAATGAATGTTTCTGTTGAGAACACAATTGAACCATGATAATTTACTTTTACATTTTAAACTTATTTACAGATATTTTTTAAATCAATAGATTTTCTACAGTGCAATGTAGACTACAATGTATTGTGGCCTAAGTTACTATGAGGAAGGTATGTGAACCTTCTTCCCGGTACGCTGTGAGGTGGGTGTTCCTATCTAGAGCAGGCAATCAATCGATTTGATTAAAAAAATGGGTAATTTCACAAATTTCGATGACAGTAAAAATATGCGAGAGGGGGACATTTGTTGAGCTTCATTCAATCCCGGACAACTTCGAGTCCCCTTGCTAGTATGTATATATTTTGCAATTGTATTTTTTCCTATTTAATATTTTATTTAATTTTTAATATTTTTCGGGATATTATAAATTAACATCATTCTATTAAAGGATACCTAGAGAACTTATGCAAATTTTCGAAAAGATTCGAGCCTATAATATTAAAAAATATTATAGGCTCGAATTTTTCCGATTCCGATACCTCCAAAGTTCCGAGTTTACCGATTAATCGTCCGAATTCTAGTACATAAACATATGCTGTAAGGTGATATAATATATAGTGCATATATTTTTTTCATTTAATTTACTTTACAGTACTCAATAGATGAGAAAAAGCTAGGTAAAAATGGCAACGGTAAAAATGGATAAAAGGGTAAAAATTGCAACGGCAAAAAAATGGATAAATAGGAAAAATGACAAAAGGAAAATAATATATATGGATATCTCCCAATAAAATTATTAAAATCTTTAATACAATACATAATGGAAAAATATTGTTACATAAGAAGGGCTGTCCCCTGCTCATATAAGTAAGAAGGCAGACTAGATAAGTGAAAATAATATTAGGAAAAGGATAGAATCGAACCCGGTAGGCAAGTGTTAAAGATAATGGCTAATTGGAATCTTAGGAATTCAGTCGATTGTTAATTCAATTAGAAATAACTAAATATTATTTATGGCAGAAAAAGAGTCGATTGTCCATTCCTTTAGAAATGTGGATATTAAATATGTCGGTTAAAAGGATGGATAATGCGAGTAAAAAAAAAACATTGTTTAAGAATAGGTTAGACATGAAACAATTAGAATTGGGAATTCTTTGGTTGCGAAAAGTGTGTTTGGACAGACATATGTAAATCCACGTGAAATCTAGTCCCGTTGGGAACCACACTTCCGACGTCATAAACAAAAGAGATTTCTCAATATATTGCATTGGGGTTCGAAGTTAAGAAGTTGATGAGAGAAAGAATCAGAGAAGATCAAACACAGTGATAGAGTCAGTTGGAGACTCGAAGCCCCTTAGAGGCGAAGGGTAGAAGAGAGACCATCTAGTTGTATAGGTTTGAATTCCTGACATCACCATTCGGTCGGTTGATGAATAAAGAAATCATCTATATTTTGCACTTGTTGTCTTTCGTGTTGTTTTTACAACCGAAATGTAAATGTGTTTTGTATATTCATCTATAAACGATTCTTACAAGTAATGTGTCTTCTCCATCATAAATGAAGTATCTTCTCCCCTCTATAGGTGTATACAAGAACTGTTGCATCATATCTCCCAGTTCGTATTAATATGAAGTCCCCAAGAATTGTCACAGTCGTCGTCATGATGTCATATATATAAATGTCATTATAATTCTATTTGTGTTCTAAGAACTGTTATATATGAAGTACCGTCAGCATTGTCATCATCGTCGTTATCCCTGTTATAATCCCCGTCACACATGCCTCCAATATGAACCCCCGACCCGCTACGCAACAATATGAGAAGTTTGTCAAATGAAAAAGAATATTCAGCTTACGCAATTCTCTCCCATGAAATTTTACTTTTTAGGCGATTACGCCTGAATACACTGAAAAGCTTCGGGAAAAATATTATGAGTTGACGACGACTTCCAATATTGAAATCAGAAACCGACGTTTAGCGGTATTTATCGGAAACAGTTCTTCGTCATTTTTGGAGAAAAATATTATAATTTATTTTCTTTTGGAAGTGGGGGTGAGGCTCTCTTTAAAATTATATCTACCGCAGTATTTTCTTTAATTTTCTATTTTTGAGCTATTATCGACACTCCTAATATATGATCCTCTCATGTCGGACATTTTTTGTTATAAAGTAACACTCGACATTAATTGTTTTTTTTTAACTGAATAAACGCTTTTAAATAAGTTAAACTACGAAAAACTTACAAAGCTAGGTAGAAAATTAACACTTAGAAAAATGGATTTTATCTGTTTTAAAACAACGGTAAACAAGTAAAAATAATTTTAAAAATATTATGGAACTGTAGTCTCTTTTAAAAACAATATCGCCTTGACGAAGACCATAAAAAAGTCATAAAATGTGTTTTCAATCGATATTTATTCAATGATGGACCTATCTAGCAAAAATGGACTAGTTTTTCGACACCAATTTTACACAATGAAACTGAATGATAAAAATTGAAGTAATAATAATTTTAAACAGTTAATAAATACCTGTGGTATGAGTAAAAAAATACTTTTCATTAAAAAAAACTGCTGGAAAATCCAGCGGGAAATCGGAACTTAGCCACGATTACTGGCTTCTTACGTTGATTATGATTAGCTCCTAAAAACAGAAGTACGTGCATTTTAATGGCTGATTCGGTAGGAGATATGATTTTAAACGCCGGCTGATCATAATATTTTTAATTTTTTGATTACTTCTTAACTGTGTTTGAAAGATTATAGACTAAAGTTAATCTCCCCAAGAAAAAAAAATACATTGAAAAATCTTATCGCAAATCTAAAAAATAAACCCTACATTTCGCCTAAAAATGCCTTATGAGAAAGATCGTGTTTAAATTTTTCTGGCAAGATAAATGTTTTCTGGGATTATTTCCAAGTAAATTAACTTAAAGTCTTAAGATAATGAATTAATAAAAACAATGTACTTAACTTTTGCTAAAAGGATAATAATTATGCAAAAATGTGCCAGATGTAGCAACGAAGTTTGTTTATTAATGCCAAATAAAACAGCGGCAAAATTCAAAAAAGTATGGAAATACATAAAACCTCTACAATTGTATCTGAAACTGACGTCAGATAGCTGGAGGGAGAGAGGGGTAGGGACAAAATCGATTGGTTTTCTTATATTTTTCTTTTTCAGAGCCGTGCATCCATATATATCTATAGTGAACGTTTGTATAATTTTCACCATTTCTTAATTTAATTATTTTTGTGTATTCCTGCTGTAAAATCTTTCAAGTTTATTTTATTTTGGAAGATTATATAAACACTAGCCTGTGTGGCCGGCGTTGCTCGGGTGTTTGGAGGTGTGTGTTGAGCAAAAAAAAAAAAAAAAAAAAACACACACACAAAAAACACAAAAAAGTGGTAATAGGCAGGAAGGCTCGAACCATTGCCGCGAAGGCGAAAAGGAAAGTGAAAGAAAAGCTGACGACTTAGCCGATGTCTCCATGACGCGACCGGAAGTCAAAAACGTTTAACACAGCTGAACACAATCCAACGGTGACAATGATATACTAAAATATCGGCGAGAAAAATCGGCCCCTCCTTGTACAAAACGGCCAAGTTTAGAGTAAAGGAATTAATGTTTTTTGGACAATTTTTCGACATTTGTTGTCCGAAGGATCGAGCTTTAAAATGATACTGATCTCCTGAAAATCCGTCGCCTCTGTCGAAAGTTTTTGCGAGACATACATACATACATACATACATTTAAACAGACGGGTGAGATTTATATTATAGATTGTGACGCTAATGATTACACGATCATCCATGCAATGCTAATATCATAATCTTACATATAAAAATTACGTTAAAAATGTAAACCTTAAAAAAATAAATATTTTTTGCAATTATAACTTTTTTGTTTGAAAATATTAAATAATGCTGAATTCAGTGGTAATATCGTTAGTTCGAAAAATTAAGTTTTATTCGAGTTGTACCGATTTCGTTTAGTGGCTTTTCTCGTAATGTTCCTGATATTTTTTTTGTAATTGTTACAATTTAAGATGCTTTATTTTTCTTTTACTACTGAAAACCATAACTTTAGTTAAGGTGTTTTATTTAAACAAAACAATACATATTTACTAATATTCAAATAAAATAATGGATTCATTGTATTCTGTGATAATTATATGATAAATACTGAAAATTTCATTAAAATTGGTTAATTTCCTGATTTTTGGCGAATCTTTAAGCTAAGGGAGGGCTCAAACATTTTGAGCATCGGCATTCATTTTGCCGGTATCTATAAAAACAAAGCGCTTAACCTCAGTCACTAACAGCGTAAATGTCTATCTAAAAATACTTATCTATTTTTTTGTATTTTTTTAGTGTGTGTGGCTTTGCCCTATTTTAAACTGGCCAGGGGGAGGGGGGGGCTTATTCCGCACTTCTTAAACGGTCCAAATTTTCCCTTGTTAAAAAAATTATAATTCGTTAACTTAAAAGAAGTACTTTATGCCAAATTGAAAGCTGAATATAATTAAATTTATGGTCATTTTTACATTAAATATTAATACCTATTACTCCCTAACTGTTCCTTGAATGGATACCATAATTCTTAGTTTGCTGAACCTTATTCTAACAAAGTCAATACAAAATTTCAGCCATTTCGCCCCTTAGTTTGCGAGAAAAAGTGGAACAGACAAAAAGCAATATAGACATGTACACTATGCATTGCATTACATAATATCACAGACATATGTTTCATATTCACTAGCAAGCATCAGTATGGCTTATGTAACTGTAGTGTCGGCAAGACGATTTGAACCTTGGGCCAAAGGGATAATTTTTCAAAATAATGCAAGAAAGAGAGAGAATAAAAAAAAGAGAAGGGAAATCAAGACAGAAAAAGAGAGGGGGAATTAAAAAAAAAAGAAAGAGGAGAAGAAAAGAGAAAATGAAGGCACTTGTGCATTACACGGCCGGCGCCATTTTTGAGCGTTTCACTAAACTGTCCTCAGGTGGCGTTTCTCTCCATTCAATTTTTTTATTAATTTAAAAAGTAAAACTATAATATATTGTTAATCCTTCAACATGTGCCACAAAAAAAAAATCAAAACAATGACAATTTTACTTCAATTTAATAAATGTTTCGAAAAAAAAAAAGAATCCAATGTTGCTTTGATTCAAAAATTGTTTTATTAAAATTATATTTTCTTACGCAGACTTTTCAATAAATGTTTTTACAATTATATAATGATAAATTTTTATCCAATGTTTCGGTTTTCAAATATTTGTGTTCTGAAAAATGTCTTGTTTGTTGCTTATTTGTGTTATTTGATCAAGAAAGAAATTGGAGTTATCATCTCCTTTATTGCAATAACAATTACGCCGTCCGTGTAGTTCAGAAATGCCAAAATGAATAAATAAAGTTAGAGAAAGGATGAAAGGCGGACGGGTAGGGTAATTAAGAAATAAATAATATAAGAAAGAAAAATAGAAAGACGGAATGGAGAAATACATCCAGAGACAGAAAGAGAGAATGAAAAAATAAAGACAAGAAAAGATGAGAGATAGAAAATGAAGAAAAAATAGTAAGAAATAGACAGAAAAGGAGAGAAAAAGAAAGAAATCAAGAGAGAAAGAGAGGGGGATGGGGGAGGAACAGCGCAGGTGGCATAGTTTTGCTAAGGGGCAATAATCTAGGATCAAGTAAAGCAGAGTAGGGCGAGGGTCACTATAACTCCCTGTGGGGAGATCAGGTGTCCGGAGATTCTACTCAATTTTGGACGCTTCCCATAAATCTATGGACCGAAAAGTAGAACACGTTCTGACCTCAAAGTCGAATGGTGTAAACGAATTACTGTTAAAGTCCGGGGTCAATTTTTGACCTTTTTTTTATAGTAGCTGAGAAAAGTCATGTTTTTGATTGAGCAGAATCATGGAAGAATGATCGTATATTCTTATATAACAAGAATTGCTAAAAATAGTGAATAATTCGCTGGTATTTAACTCTTCATCAAAAGACAAGCTGAGCGAACGTCGGAGTGGAAGCTGATCAGTGCAACGAGAAATCATCCAGTTTATTATTAAAGTTGTCTACATTATTGTTATATTTGGTATAATCTCGTTGACACACCAATTCTTGTTAGATCACTGAGGTTAAGTGGCGTTGAGTCTGACTGATACTAAAATGGATAACCATTTAGTAAGACTAGGTGCTGTATGTGCTCTCAAGTTTGAGGAGAGATAGTTGCTATCAGGCTATTCTAGCCTAAGACATGCTGCATGAAATAATGCAATGCCCTCACAATCCTGGACTTTCGAATTTTTCAGATTTTGCGACATTACTGCTATTATTTTAACCTGATCAGAAATTTTTTTTTTAAATATATTACTACAAAAAAATAATTGTTTTACAAATACTATTGGAGCACAGGAAGCGAGTGCTGTTTTTATAAAAAGGAAAAGTGGATGAAATAAGGTTAAGAAACTTCTGTCATTACTAAGCAGCATAGAGTAACCTCTGTCGACCAAAACAAACATCTATAAGGTACATGTGCGCAGTGTGATGGTGTACAGAAATGAAATGTGACCAGTGCGAGTTGAGGATATGCGTTGCATGGAGAGAAATCATATGAGAACGATATGCTGGATGTGCAATGCAAGTCTTAAAGACAGGCTTAGATCTGATATCCTCAGAGGAAAATTAAATATTGACAATATATGGAGATGAGTGCAGAACAGCAGAGTTGGTTTAGTCACACTGAAAAAATGGATGTGAGTACTTGGGCCAGTAGATGTAGAACAGTTGCGATATCAGGGTCAGCTGGCAGGGGAAGTTCCAACGGGAACATGGGAGGAAGTGATGCGGATAGATTTTAGAAAAAGTTAAATGAAAACTTGGCAAAAGATTAGTTAGGAAGTTAATTCTTTTTAAAGCTGTTCAACATGTGCCAGCATGTAAAAGAAAATTTTAACTGAATATTATTACTATTCACTCACTTGGAGTTCTCACACAGGTCATCGTCAGAGATTGCACACAGACAACTGGGGTCTGTATAACAAGTTTCTTCAGATTTCCAGTACTCTATTCCTCTGTCCATAACTTTTGCAAATGAATTTGCGTTATCGCAACAGCAGCTTGCCATTGACTTATTGCTGGCAATGACCATTGCCTTCACTAGAATTATGAGTGGCAATAAGCCTGCCCCAAGGTCCAAGTCCTCTTCACCCCCATCCAGTGAAGGCCTAGATAGTGCTCTGTCTCATCTGTCTTTCCATCCTTTTTGACCATTCCTGACTATTTGTTGTGGTACTAGTTGATGCTAACATTACAAATTTTATCATCATCATCATTATTATTATTATTATTAGCAGGACCCAGAGAAATTTCACAGAATGAGAAATATATTTAATCAAAAAAATTTTTCATAAAGCTGATGTTTTTCTGGATAGCACAAAAAAGTATTTTTTGGGACAGAAAAACCAACAACATGCAGTAGATATAAGTTTATTTACATTTCTATGAAAATAGTCGTTATTGTATTTTGAATGTAGAATTAATCCAAATGAAATAAACTAATAAGCACTAATAAAGACTCAGAAAGTAATATTGTGCTACATAGTTCAATAGAAATAACAAAATCACATTGTAAGACACAATGTTAAATTTACTCCTTTGTTCCAGCATTTCTTGGCAGACAATATCCCTCTCTTTGTTTTGTCTGTTTCTTTTAAGTGTTCCCTTATTTACATAATGATTTGATGACTTCTTTCTTCAGTGAAGAACCGATGCATGTAAAAATTACGAGTTTCTTTCTCACACTCTTACAACAATGATCATATATTACAATTTTAATGATATTAAAAAGGAAGTGCCATCAAAGGGAGGTCACTCTCATTCTTGTTCAGAGTTGCCAAATTTCTCGAATTAGGCCTTCTATTGAAAGAGTTTATTCTTCAAAATTTGTATTTGGTGTTTTTTCAAAGCGTAACGTATAGACTAACTAAAAAAAGAACACAGAATATTATCTATGTATTAATATGATAGCGTATGCGTTATTTTTTGTGTCACGCTTACATCCGGGTCGTTTAATTGTTATGTACTTCCATTTTTTGTAATAAATAATTTTACCAAGAATTCTTCATAAGTTTTGGTTTCGGTTTCGATTATAGCTGACTAACGTGAGTGCCCAGCATTGCTCGGGTGTTTGGAGGTGTGTGTTGAGCAAAAAAAAAAAAAAAAATGTAACGTCTTTGCTGTTGCATCCATCGCCAAACTGAAAGTGCTGAAGGTTTAATTAAGGCTAGTCAATCAAAAAGAGGGGATGACTTTCGAAAATATTGGCGAAAAAAGCGACCCCTCTTTCTAGAAAAGTGCCCAGTTGAGGGTGAAAGAATTAATGTTTTTAGCCAATTTTTCGATATTTGTCGTCCGAAGGGTCGAGTTTTAAAACAATATTAATCCCATGAAAATCTGTTTCCTCTGTCGAAAGTTTTATGCATACATACATGCATACATTGAGATTTATATAATAGACTAGCAGGGCTACCCGGCGTTGCTCGGGACCGTATAAACAATGAAAAAACAAAAGCAGATATTGAACATATGTTTTATTCTTAGGGGAGAGGAATCTTTCATCTCAAGTTTTAGCGTTAATGACAGGTTTTTTGGGGGCCCCCCTCGAAGATAACTGATCAGTTGACCAACTTCTAGTAGTCCGTTTGACGTGAAATTTCGATATTTGTCATCCGGGTGATGGGGCTTCGATATGATACCAAATTTGTCAAGTTTGGTTCCGTCTTTCAAAAGTTTTAGCGTTACAAACAAACATACATACATACATACATACACACCGATTTTTGCCTTTTATATATATAGAAGATGACACTTAAGTCATCAATTTTTTTTATAAATAATTTTATGAAGTTTTGGTTTCGGTTTCGATTATGGCTGAAGAAACTCAAGTTGAATATATATTTTTTTAAATTAAATTTTCATCCCAAACAAGGCACAGTGCCACTTCAAAGTAGGGGGCTACTAGCAGGGACATAAGTTGCAGGGATACTATGTAGGGAGTTGAGTAGCAAGATTCTGTTCATATTACACTAAAACTTCTGCATGTTAATACAGTTGGGAAAGCAGAAACCCGGAAGGAAGTTCCAAAGTCTAGCAGTTCTGGAGAAGAAACTATTGGAGCAGGAGGCTTTCTTACACCTAGGGATCTCTACTGTGAAGGGGTGGGATTTAGCTGCTTGGGTTTGTCTGAGGTACTCCCATCGAGGGGGTACAAGTGCTTGTAGTTCGTCAAAGAATTCATCATTAAAGTACTTGTAGAACAGGCAGAGAGATGCTACATTTCGTCAATGGGACAGAGGCTGAAGCTTAGATGACAGTTCAGGACCTATCAGGTTGGCGACTATATTTTGAACCCTGTCAAGGAGTGAGAGACAAGTAGTAGATGCACCATCCCAAATGTGACAACAGTACTCCATACATGGGCGAATGCTGGCCTTATAGAGGTACAGGATACGTTCTGGCTTAAGTAGCGTTCTAGCACGGTAGAGAGAGCCCACCTTCTTTGCAGCAGCCTTGGTAATGGTCTCAATGTATCTATTCCAGTTCATGTTCCCTGTAAACGTTAGGCAGAGGAGTTTAAAGGAAATACTTTCAGATAATGTGTTCTTGGCCATTGCTATTGGTGGTAGAGAAGTTTCGTATAGTTATTGAAAGAAACAAGCTTAGTCTTCGCAGTATTGAATGTGACCATCTATTTTTGTCCCCATTCCACTACAGATTGGAGGTCATCCTCTAGTGTTTCTGCCACTTCCTTGGATAAGTGTTCATTTGTTTTCCCCTCATGCCTGTTATAGAGCGTGGTGTCATCAGCAAATATACCCATCTCAGAAACAATTTTATCAGGGAGGTCATTTATGAATATCAAGAATAATAAAGGTCCAAGGATAGACCCCTGAGGTACTCCCGCATTTATATCATATTGTTTAGATGTACGACCGTCGGGGACAACTTCGATTTTTCTCTTACTTAAGAAGGATTTAATTACATTATGTATTCTTCCAGTGATACCATATGATCTAATTTTCCTTAGAAGACCATCATGCAATACCCTGTCAAAAGCCTTAGATATATCAAGGGCTACCACTCTATCCTCTCCTGTTTTGTCCAGTGAACGGTATATACATTCAGAGATTACAGTTAGGATATCTACTGTCGAATGGGCTTGTCCATATTGTCGGTCAGGAGTTTAATAGCTGTAAGGTGATGGACTAGAGCTTGATTAATTAAAGGCTCAGATATTTGGGCAAAAAGCAGGAGAAGGCTAATGGGGCGATAATTTAGTGGGTCAGTTCTTTCACCAGAATTCTTGAAAACTGGTACCACAAAAGCGGTTTCCAGCAGTCAGGAAAGCAAGATTCGTTAAGGCATTTGTTGTAAAGTTTGGATAGAACTCAAGCAACCTCAGTAGAGCATTTTTTTTTATAGCACAGCCGGGATGAGATCGGGTCCACATGCTTTTGACATGTCTAGGTTTTTTTATGATATCATGCACCTAAGAAAGGGTGATTTTCAAATCATCTAGTGTGGCGTCTGTTTCTCTCTTACAATTTACTACTAGCTTCTATATACTTCTGTCTGTTTGAACTGGACTTATATTGGTTAAATCTGTGGTACGCATGCTGCCTTTGAGCAATGACAGCTGCACAATTAGAAGTAAACCATTGGGGAGAGTGGGGCTTGCTATAGAATTTCAGTGTGGGAACGTGCTTCAATTGCAGTTTTGAACCAATCAGTGGTCTCATTTGCGCACTGTTCAGCTGGAAGAGAAAAGATATTTCCCCATGGGCCGTCTCTGATGAGATGCTGATGGCTTCCCAGTCAGCCTTTTTGCAATACCTCGTTGTTTGGGGGTCGGTCTTCAGTTTTGGGTCGAGAATTAAGGGCGAATTCTACCATTATCACGTCGTGATCAGTATTCCCGAGTGGGCTGTGGGCATGCGTTATACAATCATCAGGAACTGTAGTCAGAAATAGATCTAGAAGTGATGCATGTTGATCTTGCTGGTCTGAGAATCATGTCAGAAGTGTAATCGTCTGTGATAGAGAATGAGATATAGAGAAGCTATGTGTTGTGCTACCATCTAGGTCTGTGTGAGTAGAGAATCCAAGCCAGTTATTGTGGTGGACATTGAAATCACCAAATACATGTACTTGTGTGCTAGTATCGACAGAGAGTGCTATATATATATATATATATATATATATATATATATATATATAGTCATAAGTTTTTATTTCGATTCAAGCTAATGCATCCAAGTCATAAGGATATATATTTTTATTTTTGAAATTGCAACTCTATAATAATATATACGAAATTTGCAAGAATTAAGATATATTTAAGCATACTTTACGAGTGGGCTTTGCGGAGCGTTCGTGCTAGCTTAGATAAATACTTTTGCAGTTTTAACAAAAAACCTACAATAATATCAAAGCGTCTCCATTGACACTGAACATCTACAGAATGCCAACATCAATGTATTACATATAAATGAGTTTCCTGTGGAATTTTCACCGGGTCCCACTAGTAGAGATTATTATTATTTAGTTTTTGAAATCTTTTTTTGCAAATTAAGTTCCATAAAATAGAAATCATCTTATTTTTTCTGAGATTAACGACTTCATACTTGTTTTTCAAAAAAGACTATTTTCTCTTCATTCTGCTTCTATGAACCATGAAGGGTGACCCACTCGTAGACAAAGCAAAATATAAGTCCGTTCTCGTTGATAAGTATTAAATAATAGAGTCAGAATCCGATGTATTTTGCATTGTTGGCACTTTTTTCGAATCACTCAAGCCATATCAGATGCAGAAAATATAAGCAGTTGATGCAAATTTTTACGCCAACCATACATTCTATAAAAATTCTGTAAAATTGGAGATCTAACAGATTTAAACAGGCTTTTAAGAAGGTACCGTGGTGGAGGTATGCGCTCTCTAAAATTTCACCCATATTGTTACATTACACTTTTGAGACGAATATATATCTTGACAATAAAAAAAGAGAAAAAATGAAGCGGCGACAATGTCTGCTGCTTATAATATAATGAACTCTTGCAATGTGTGTCTTGATGAAATAATCATTCACTAACACTCACGATCATATCAAAGCATGATAAGTAAATGTCATCCAAAGTTTATTTTTGAACAGTTTTCGTGTCTTTGGCAGACACAGAAAAACAAATTCTATCGTGATAGAAAATTACACCAGATACAATCTTATATCTTTACAAAGACACAATTCGCCTATGTATGAACTATTGTTGCCACATCTGGACTGGTGCATCCAACCTAATAGGTTCCACACTATTGGTCAAGCTCCAACCTCTGTCCCATCACCTGTGCCTGTTATACAAGTACTTTAATGGAATGTGCTCTGATGAACTCATAGCACTTGTGTCCCCTTACCCCACCCCCCCGACATGCATACTCCTGACTAATCCAATAAGCCCAACCTGAATTGTTGAGGTTCCTAAATGCTGCCCTTACTGTACTAATCTAAAATAGTTTAAATGGTATGTGAACAGACATCTCGCTGCTCAACTTCCCACAATCCCATATTGTAGCTCCTTATGTTCCAAATGGCAATCTGCCTTGTTTGCGGTGAAAGAGTGAAAAATTGGTGTTATTGTAAAAAAAACTGTTATAAAAAAAAAACGCAATGTCGTGTTTAAAAATGATGGAAAAATGAAATCATGCTTTATTACTGTTCATATTAATATTCATAGTGGTTCACATTGAACACTATTTTAACTCTGCAAAACACTGGCTCCTAAATCTCTCCCATTGTTGGCTTAAGTCATACATGAACACCTGATTATTACTCCTTCCTATGTGTGGGATATCATTAAAAACCTTGACACTTTCAAAGTATGTGGGTCTGAACTTATCTCAGTAAAAATAATGAAGAAATGCTTTGCTGAGCTAGCCCCTGTTCTCTATAAACTCTATAACAAATGCCTTGTCCTACGATAGCTGAAAAATTGTCTGTGATACCAGTCTTCAAGAATTCTGGTGAAAGATCTGACCCTCAAAATTATCGTGCTATCAATTTACTCCTGCTTTTCACTAAAATCTTGGAATTGTTAATACATCTAGAGATTGTTAATATTACACTTCTTTCTGACCATTAGTATGGATTTACACAAGCTCGTTCTCATGCAGACATCCTAATCGTCATCTCTGAATGCATAAACCATACACAGGACAAGACAGATGAAGCTATAGTAAAGCTTGATATACCCAAAGCCTTTGACAAGGTTTGCCATAAAGGTTTTTTAATGAAAATTAATTTTTGTGGTATTGCTAAATGAATATTAATAATCAGATGCTTCTGAGGGAAAAGAAATGACTAGATTGTCCTCAATGGTGGTTTATCCAAACATTAGTGCAGGTGTATCCCAGGGATCGATCCTTGGACCTGATATTGTTCCAGATTTTTATGAACAACCTCCATGATTAAATTGCGCCCGAGATGGGTATATTTGCTGAAGACACCTTGCTCTATTCTTGACAAGGGGGGAAAAATGGATACGTATATATCCAAGGCAATAGCTGAATCCTTAGAAAATAACTTTTATTCTGTAGTAGAATCGGGACATATTAATGAATAGATTGTTAACTTTTAATGCTACTGAGAAAAAGCTTGTTTCCTACAACCATTATAAGTAACATTTCCAATCACAAATTGACAAGAGTCCATCGTTCAAACCCTAAATGGAACAAATACATAACTGAACGGTAGCTTTGTAGGGATAAAGGATAATGACATGTACAAGAAATCACGTTATTAATTCTTACTTATAAAATTAATATTTTTTGTTACCGTTACTCACATTGCAATTTTTTCAATTACTTTTAAATCTACTATTTATAATTCTTGGTTTGCATTTTTTAAAAATCTTATTCATTAATAGCAGGGAGACCCGATGTTGCCTGGGATTGAATGAGGATCAACAAATTTTCTAGACTTTCATTGTAATCAGTGAAATCGCTCATTCGTTGATCAAATCGATTGATTGCCTGCTCTAGTCGAGAACCCACCTAATTACTCTGGGAGGAAGCTTACATGGAACCTTGCAGTGACTTAGTCAAAAATGCGTTGTACCTTACACAACACCGTAGAGAACCTACTGTTAATTTTATAAAATTATTGTTAAAGAACTTGAATTAAAGTTTAAAATCCAAAACAATTATCATGGTTGGATTGTGGTTTAAACAAAAACATTCATTTTGAATGCGCCAGTCTTTTTCCAAAGTTTTGCAGTTAGAGGAAACTGTTAGAGTAAAAAACTTCCCACCATTTATGGATTGTACAATGCATCGTGAGATTTTACTGCTTGTCGAGTTATTGGGTGGGGTGAGGTATTTATGTTGAGGTGGCACAAATGCTACAAGTGTTTTTAACAAAGGAGAGAGGCCACTCGAGGATAAGGGCTATAGAGTGTATTGTATTCAATAGGAAACTATCGTAGTAATTGTTAATAGTGGAAATTTGGTAATTGGATTACTTAAGGGGACAGCTCGTACAGAACTTGTTCACATTGGACTTGAAGATGTCTATATTATAGTCAGCTGGAATACATAAAAAGAGTTTCACAGGTGTGCAATTTTAAGAAAGAAACTTTGTTCATGGAATCTACGTTTAGGTTTAGACAGATAAAGAGTGGGAGAAATTATTGATAGTGGTTTCAGCTAGACAAGTGTTTTTCATGAAAGTCAAGCCAGACTTTACCTCAGACGAACACTTGCCATGAAAATAATGATAAAGCAGAGACAAGCTCGCAACATCTTTTCTGTCAAAAAGAGGTTGCATGGAAGAGAAAAGAGCATCTCCCACTAGGCTACGAAGTCTATTTTTAAGTTTGTCAAGGTAGGATAAGCTTCTTCTAGTAGATTCTGACAAGATGTGGCAACAGTACTCCATCCTTAGATGTACTTGGCTCTTATACAGGTAGGGAATTGCATCAGAAGTGAGATATCTACTGGAGCAGTAGAATGATCCAACCATTTTTCCAGCAGTCTTGGCAACGGATTTGATGGATGTGTTCATCTCAGATCAGGAGTAAAGGTCAGGCTCAGAAGCTTGTCAAAACATGGAGCCTCACAAGATGAGATCCATTCATTTCAATTGATGTCAGACAGGGATCAGAGCGTTGATGATGTGCAGATAGAAGCTTGGTTTTAGATGCATTAAAATTAACTAGTCACCTCTTTCCCCATTGCACCACGTGATCAAGATCAGAAGAGATAGAATCAGAGAGAATTTGGTCGTTTACGGCCTTTGAAGTGTTGCCATTGATGGTAGTATTATAAGCATAAATATCAATGAATATGATGTGATTGGGAAGATCCTTTAGGAAGAGAGTTGGGCCCAGGATGGACCCCTGAGGGACTCCAACATTAATACTATGAGCTTCTGGTTCCTGCCCATCAACCACTACTCTTACAACCATTATGCAGAGAGAAATGATTTAATGATTGAAAAGACATTTCCAGTTATACCGTAGCTGGAGATATTGTGGAATAGACCTTTATGCCATACCCTATTAAAGGCCTTTTTTATTTCAAAACCCTAGAAATGAAGACTCTACCAAGAGATTCGCTAATCATATGAGATATAACTGTTAGCACAACTAACCTCCAACCGCTGGCCCATCGCCACAATTTTGCATCCATGTGCCTGTTTTACAACTATTTTAATGGAATGTGCTCTGATAAACTCAGTGTGCTTGTGCCCCCTTGATGTACATGGCCCTGACAAAGCTGCTTAGCAACAAAATCTCACCCCGTCACTGTTGAGGTCCCTAAATGCCAAAAGCTTTCTACTCTAATAGTTTGTTCCTCAAACAGCAAGACTTTGGAATTCCCTTCATGGTACTTGTTTCCCTGACTGTAATGTTACGCAGAAGTTTAAATGTAACATAAACAAACATCTTGTTAGTCTTTCCTAGGCATGGTCCCAAATAGTAGGCCCATACGTCCAAGTGGAAATATGCCATGTGTTTATGTAAATAAATAAAAAAAGGTCAACTTAAGTCATTATCACCTAACCTATGCACTGCTTCTCTGAGATACCCTAGCGTTACCATTCTTTTCTGCCTATAATTTTATTTCGTCTCATATGAATAAATTGTTTCCCTATTCCCTCAATATGTTGTCAGCTATACCTAACTTTCCAATTTCCCCATGTATTACAAATTGAGGGTCCAGTTCAAAATTCAACAGTTTGTGGATTTGACATAAAAAAATTCCCAAGCTCGACAAGGTTCTCACATTCAAGTAGACGCGTCTGAAGAAGGTTGGTGGTTACATCGGTCAAAACGTTGTAAATATATTAACTGAAACGAGAGTACTCCAAATTATTATCAATCACCTCAAAAAGTGCTGACACAAAATACTCCTTTGTTTCTAAATTTTGCAGAATCAGCGTAATAGACAAAGTACTCAGTCAAATTTAGTTCCAAGTGACATTCTTCTGGAGGTTGAAGCTTCAATCTTTAGTGCAGACGATGCTAAGAAAACAATTCATAATTACTTAAGACTTCTATCCGATAACGGCTGATGGAACATGGACATGTTATCCCCGTGGATTAAATAAAGGGTTCCATTTGGAATTCCATGCAGGTTTCTGTTCCAGACAGATTCCGAAGTTCGATTGGATACACCTTAAGACATCGTCCAAAATGTTGTGAAAATAACAGTTGAGATGAGAAAGTCGTCCGAATAACCCAAATAAATTTTTTTTTTTGTTCCAAACTTTTGGCAGGTGCTCGTCTGAACTCCAATCTCTGGTCCCCCCTCGCCAATCTTTCACGAAAAACACCCGTCTAGCTGAATCCACTGTGAAAAATTTCCCCCACTCTATATCTGTGCCTAAATCAAAACGTGGATTCCATGAACAAAGCTTCTTTCTTAGAACTGCACGCCTGTGGAACTCTGTCCTTCTGCCTGCTTCCCACCGGACTACAACTTGGATGTCTTCAAGTCCAATGTTAACAAATTCCTAATGAACCGCCCCCTTAAGTAAACACTTCATCAAATCTCCACACTAACGTAATGTACTTGCAATAACCCTTATTCCTGAGTGGCTTCCGGGCCCTGATAAGTGGTGATCACTGCGTAAAAAAAAAAAAAAAAAAATTTGCCTGGGAATGCTTCAGACTGCAATTTTATTTCAGCTAAAGTGGATGCAATGTTTTTTTTTTTTTAATTCTATCCCTGTGAACAAATGTGCACGTATGACTGCGTGCATCTGTATATGTTCATCCACGCAAGCAAGCAAACATCTGACTCCGTGTGTGTGTGTGTGTGTGTGTGTAGATGCATATAGATGTGTATGTTGCGTGCACATATTAATTTGTTTGTATGAGCCTGTGTATGAAGCGTTTTGGTAGAGGAATGTGCTCTCAAAGTGCTTACTGTACTCCTGTTATACTACCAATAAGATGCATTGTTTGCAGAAATACAACAACTTCTTTTGTGTATCGTTGACGAGTGCGAAATGACTCGCTTCAATACAAACGACAAATGATTATATATGGGAGACCACAGAAGTAAACATTGTTTTGCCGAGACAAGAATCAATCTTTTGATCCAGACGCAATTCACAGGCTAATCATTCAAAGTTCTGATCCACTGGTCACCCGTATTCTCTCTCTTTCTCTCTCTCTCTCTCTCTCTCTCTCTCTCTCTCTCTCCATATATATCTCCGAATGTACACCGGGTTTTCATTAAACTTGTTTCTGGCTTCAAATACAAATGAACATCGTTAATCCAATTCAGATCTAATCCAAACAATACGCAGAAACGAACCAAACAATTGTTTGTTTTGCTAGAAAATTCGGTGGTTTTCTAGAATAGCTAACAAGGCAAAAAAAAAAAAAAGGGATGAAAAATAAACATACAACAAATAAATGTTACCAAATGCAATATAAGTTACTCTTCTACCTACCAGGATTTGTTTGTGTTTTAATTTATAATTAATTAATTTATGTTTAAGCGTTTTTTTTTAATCAAAAATAAAGGCAGCTATTGAGTTTGAGTAAGAAATAAAATTAGAGTCATAATCTGGCTCCCAAAATAGCTAAAAAAAATCGAAAATTAAACAAAATACTAATAGAAACCCCTCCCCCCAATAAATGTCATCAATCGGTAGAAAAATGTGATATTTTACCAGTATTTTGTTTAATTTTCGATTTTTGAGTGATTATTGAATATGGCATGAATTTGACAACCATTTTGTTTTACGTTCTTTCTCGACAGGCTTTACACGACCGTTATTTTACTGAGTAAAAAACAATTTAAAACAAGTTAAAACACACACACAAAAACTTATCCAGGTATGCAGAGATATAACTTATCTTGCCTTTGGTAACATTTATTTGTTGTGCATCTATTATTCTTTTTTTTAACAAATTTTTTATTCCTAGAGTTTTTCTAATGAGCTTTAACGACGTCTGCCTAATTTACAATCATGTAATGTAAAGCAACATTAAATGAGGTTTGACAGACCGAAAGCAACACGACTCTAGGTCATTATTTAGGTGGCCTTTTCCCCGTTGACTGAGGTATAGCTTTGGGCATGTGCATTTCTAGGAGGTCCAACTTCCCAGGCTGTGCCTTTTCATCCTGTGAGAAGGAGTTAGTTTATTGTTAATCCCCTGAGCGTCTCTACCAGAGAATGTTGTTTTTTCAATCCTAACCTTCCCGACCTTGTGTTAAAAAGAGATAAACACTCACTAAATGAAGCTTTTCCATGTCTGTCCGTCAAATAAATATGGCATAGATTAAAGTCTTCTTATAAAACTTTTCCATTTACACTTATGACTTTTAAAAACATGAATAATTTTTGTATATTTGTTTCTTAAAAAAAACACAAAAAAGAAAAACGAATTATTGTACCAGTAAACCATATTTTAATTCAACCAAGAAAGAAAAATGTCATTTTATTTAGTGTTTGCGATTACATATCCAAAAACTGGACAGTAAAAATAAATAAAACAAAAAATATTTTAAAATATGGAATAAGAGGTCAGATTAGCATATAAAAGTTGTCTTAAATAAGTTTCCAGACTTTTTGTATAGGTACTTTTGTTGATAATACACACATGAAATTCTAGTCCCCTTCAAAGTAATCTCCTCTGGCTGCAATGCACTTGTTCTACCGTTCCAACAACTTCTGGAAGGCCACATGGAAGTACTCTTGCGTGAGCGTATCAATTACCCCTGTCACAGCCTTTTTCATCTCAATTGTTTCATAATGACAGCTTCTAAGGTTTTCATTGAGCTTAGGGAATAACCAAAAGTCACAGGGAGCAAAGTCTGAACTATAGAGAGAGTGAGGAACTGTCTTGATGCCAATCTTGGTCAAATAGTCTGTGACAAACTTTGCCAAATCTTCTGAATCTTCATTTCCTCGCAAATAATTGTGCATACACTTCTCACACTGACATCAAACTGTGCACTTATTTTCTTTATAGACACTCGACAGCCATTATCCATGAAATTCTTTATTTGGCCAATCAGCTCTGTTCTGACTTCTTTACTCCTCCCATACCTCTCACCATCCCTCATAGACTCCCTGCCTTCCTTGAATCTCTTATGCCACAAAGACTGATGCCCGATTCATATGATATGGTCGAAATGCAGTCTAAAGAATTCAATACGTTTCTGTGGCATTTTATCCAAGTTTAAAACAATATCAGAGCTAAGTATGTCCAAGGATGGAGTACTGTTGTCAAATCTGGGCAGGAGTTGCAAGAAGCACCTTATCCTACCTTGACAGAGTTCAAAATCGACTTTGTAGCTTAATGGGGGAAACTCTTTTCTCTTCCCTGTACCCCTTTCTCACAGAAGAGACATTGCAAGCCTGTCTCTGCTTTATTGTTATTTTCATAGCAAGTGCTCGTCTGAGCTCAAATTTATGGTCCCCACCTAGCCAAACTTTCATGAAAAACACTTGTCTTTCTGAAACCACTATTAATAATTTCCCTCACTCTTTATCTGTGCCTAAACCTAAATGTAAATTCCATGAAGAAAGTTTATTTCTTAAAACTGCACGCCTGTGGAACTCTCTTCCGTTTCCCTGTATTCCAACTGACTACAATATGATCGTCTTAAAGTCCAACATGAACAAGTTCTTGATGAGCCGTCCTCTTAAATAATCCAATTTACAAAATTTCCAATACTAACGATTACTACAAAATTGTCTCATTGACTACTGTACACTCATTAACCCTTATCCGCGAGTGTCCTCCAGGCCTTGATAAGTGATACCTGCTTTGTAAAAAAAAAAAAAAATGAATTTTATTGCATATCATTCATCTAAAAGTATTCTCACGCCCAGATTGCATTTTTGAAATTCACGAGTTGTAACAATCAGGCTTTAGTAGGGTGTATTCCAATTCATGCTGTAGCTGTTTATTTGAAGTTGAAATCAAAAGTGGTCATCCATTTCATAAGATGTAATGCAATAACATACGAAATTTTCAAGAGTCTACAATAACTTTAAATGCTTGGGAAACTTATTGAAGGCACCTACGTATCTCCACTGTTCACCCATGGATCGAGTATTGCTGGTGCATCTGCCTCTAGTCTTTCACTCCTAGACAGGGTTAAAAAAAAAGAGTCACCAACCTAATAGGTTCTGAACTATCAACTAAATTCCAACCTCTGTCCCATCGCCAAAACATGGCATCCTTGTGCCTGTTTTACAAGTATTTCAATGGCAAGTGCTCTGACGAACTAAAAGCACTAGTAACCCCTCGACGACAATACCTTGGACAAATCCAACAAGCAGCAAAATCCCACCCCTACACTGTAGTTCCCTATATGCCATAAAGTCTTCTACTCGAGCAGCTTTTTCCCCTCGGACTGCTGCACTTTGAAATTCCCTCCCGGGCCCCTCCTTCCCTGACTGTACTAACATGATGAATTTCAAGTGTAATGTAAACAAACATCTCGATGCCCAACTCCCTAAATAGCATCCCTGCAAATCTGGTCCCAAATAGCAACCCCTCTGTGCCTTGTTTTGGGGTGAAATGACAATTAAAAAAAAAAGATAACATTAAAGTTCTTCTTGTTTCCCCAGGTAAAGAATGACTTTCTTATCCACTCGACCATGTCTAATTATCCATCAAAATGAACAGCAGAAACCGGAAGTAAAAAAGAGTGAATAATATTGACTATAACCAGTTTGTGTTGTTTGTGTTCATTTTCTACTCCTCCTCTTCCTCTGAGATAACTTACACTCCATCTGTGCTGTTAAATCTTAAATTAGAACATATTTTTAAGAGCTTATGAATAACCGCTACGAATACTAGTAAGAATGGTGGTCAGACATAAATAAATGATTAAATATTCTTTCTTGTAGTTTATGGGTGTACTGTACGCACTATTGGCAATTGCCCAAAATCGAATGGGTGTGGTCAGAATGGTCTTTGGTATCATTCATGACAACTTTTTTGATTGATGAGCAAATTGAGTGTTAGTTCATTTCAAAGTGGTCTCTCCAAAGATACCGGCTGTTCTTAAAAATGCCAGATCTATACTAAGAAACGCTGGTAATTTAGTCTATTAGACATAGGAATATGATATTTGATAGGAATCAGCCATAAAATGTGCCCTACGAAAGCATAATATTAATATCTTCATTGATATACTATGTTATATTTCTCATAAGTTTGTATGAGGCTATGTATTTTTAAACCAATATTTTGAAATATATATATATATATATATATATATATATATATATATATATATGAACTCTCCCATCGATTTTGATGTGTAGGGTTCCGCCACAACAATTAAGTTGCTCAGAAATCCACACAGATGATTTGTTTATAGTGGCGAAGGCTTTGTATAGAACCAACCACACTTTTTGGTATTACTGCTACCGTTCGTTGGTACAGATAACTGCCACAGGACAGAGTATACAGTAAACTGCATCAGAGTTACCTTTTCCTAGATGCATGTCTTAACAAAGACTGAGGGTGCATCTCTCCCAGTGAATTAATGGGCCTCCAGATATCAACCTAGAAATTTCTACGACTTGGCGCAGTACATACAGCGCCTAACCTTCCTAAATGGTCACCCATCTGGTACTGGGCAGGCTCAATGTTGCTAAACTTCGGTGACCTGATGAGAACCGGTGTGTCAATGTGATTGTACCGTATGTGAATATATATATATATATTCACACACACATTAGCAGAAAGTGGTGCCCGACTTTGCTAGTTTGTATAATATGCTTAAATATGACATTTTAATTTGTCAAGAGTTGGTATATATTATTATAGAGTCGTGATTTCAAAGTAAAAAAAAAAAAAAGTATTTGGATGCCATCAGCTAGAATCGAAACCGAAAGCAAACCTGTAGCATTCAAAGCTGGTGACGTTACCACTGTACAAATGTGACACACACATGAGCTGGTTAAAAATTAAAAATGAACTAAGACAAATGTACAAAATGCATAACGATTTTTTTTCAATTTTGACCAATTTTGTACCCCTTAAAATATATTTTAATCAACTAACGACCCATAAAAGAACGGTCCATATTATTTTTTTAAAATCCAATTATTTGAGGCCCATAGCGCAGCTCTGCAACTTTTAATTTCGGAAGAGATAGAGTTTGAAAATATGGAGACAGACAGACATATAGCCTTTTATAGATTAGATATATATACAGGGGGGGGGCAATAAGTAAAGCCTACTATTACTTTTAAGAAGTTAAAGAGCTATGAAAACTGAACTTGTATCATTAAAACGAGTGATCTTTTGTGCTCGGTATTTATTTTTCTACATAGTCACCATCATTTCCAATTCAATTTTGTCAACAATTCAATGATGCCAGTTTGCTTCTGCCGTTGGTCTATGACAGGGCTTACTTTCTTAGTCCTATACAGCTAATATCTGAAACAGAGCCATGAATACATAAGTTCAATTATCATAACAATGCAATTTGTAATCCCTCTGATCTATTCAGGCGGAATAAAAAATAGGAAGCATTACTTTTGGAACGTCTCTCGTATTACCTATAATGAATATATATTTAATTTAAGTGTGTACATATGTTCTTATATTTCTATGTAGAGGATTCACTCCTAAACTAATTGATCGCGCATCATGAATTTTGCAACACAGCTGCTAGGCGTAAGGGGTCGTAATGCGAGTTATATTTAATTTTATGAAAACGAGGTAAAAAGGAGGGTCGAATTCCTTTCTGTAAATTCAGATATCTAGGATTTTCGTTACATTTTATTGCTATTAGACATTGTCAATAAATAATTCCACAACTTTCAGCTTCTTTGAAGTATTTTAAACTTAAGGGGGGGGGGTATAATATTGGCACAAACCCCTATTTGAAAATTTAAATATTTCAAATTTGCATTGAACTTTATCTATAATCATTAGACTAATTAAACAAGAATTACTGAATGTTATGTATTCCTTAAAATTTTATAAGCTTAAAACCTTAAATTTTAGAATTTTCTGGAAAGAAAATTCTGTAATGGATTTGAATAAAAATTCTAGATAAAGCATTATATACTTTCATCTTTGTAAGGGAGGATAATTTTAATTTGCGTACGGATAGATAATTTTAATTTGTATAATGGTAGATAATTTTAATTTGCATAAAAGGAGAATTTTAATCTCCGTAACGGGAGATAATTTTAATCTTTGTAAGTGGAAATGAAATTGGTGCCAAACTTTTCTGCTCAGAGAATTAGTTTTACCAGTCTTGTGACGAATGTTTTTCTCGTTTTTCTATATATTACCCAAAATTTTACTTCAACAGCTTTGCAGTTCTTTTTTAGTCAAAAATAACTTTTTGATACCCAAGTTAAATAATTAACAGATGTCATCACCGGCAGGTAAAATGTTTGTGAAAACAATTTCAACTTACAGGGCATCATTGTCTGAGAAAAATGCAGTATCACCGCTAAAGCACACACATACACACCGAACGGAAGGAAGAGGCACATTTTTGAAAAATAAAGACATAATTAAACTTACACTGACTTATAGTGATATCCCAAGCTTCCGACTCAAACCTCTTCAGTGCAAAATTATCTTTTTTGTCTCTTTATATAAGATTCGGCATCCAAAAAGTTGGTGTGGTGATTTCAAATAGTGTGAGGATGCCAGTTGGTTTGGATTTTTTTTCTGTTTGGTGTAATGTTGACGCTATCTGCCGATGTTTTGTTGGTGTCTGATCTTAGCAAACTGCTCAGTTTAGAAAAATTTCTCCTTCACACATCAAGGACAGAAAAGATGAAATGTACTTTCAAACATATGCTATACTTTGCCAGAAGATTTTCTTAAATCTCGCTTATTTAATTTTCTTTTTGTAATTTTTTATAATTTATGTTTAAGTACAAATTCAGAAGAATGATTATATGCTAAATACCTTAGCAAAAATATACTTATGGCAAGTTTGTTTTATCCTTATGGGATTCGTCATGGATTTTGCCTGATAAATTCCTACTGGGGCAAGATCAAACGTTTCTGTGTAGCTTACTTGCCATAAGTAGAGTTTGTACCTCTTCATAGCTCAACCCATGTATTGAACACTGTTGAAATAAAGACTGAAACAAAAACTATAATATGTAATACATTATCTAATAAGTATATCTACGAAACAGTGATTTTATTAAATAGATACGAATCGTCTGGTCAGCCATTGAGCTCGGTTTAAATTGTTTGAATCAAGAAAAATTGAGTTTGCTAAGCAAGTTAAATATTAACGAGTAACAAGATAAAACCTGATATTAGCCTCTTGTTGCTTGCTGTATTTCTCTTTCTCTTTTTTTCTACTATGGATTAAATATTATTACTACTTGTGGTGATATTCCTTTTTTTTACAATGAGCTATCACAGTTTTGTTGCTCTTTCCTTTTTTTACTATCTTAAACTATTGAATATTCAGTGAGAGAGAATGAAAGTGATATCAAATTATTAAGAGAAAACTCACTTGCTGAAAAGTATGATTAATTAGAACACCGTAAGTGTTCTTCCAACATAACTCAATCCCAAAACCGAGGAATATCTCACATATATTTAATGTGATTAAAATATATAAAATAAAGACCTTGATTAACTCACTTTTGTATTTATCTATCTCTATATCTATAAAAGTGAGAATGTGTGTGTGTCTGAGGGCTCGTCTTAACCGATATACTCAACCAATTTTTAATGTACACTTGAAATTTGGTATATAGGGTATTCAAACACATGGAAAACGTTTTAATCGGGTTTAATCTGAAAAAAGGGTTGCTAAGGGGTCAAAATAATAGGTTTGAAAGCACTTTTAAAGGTCGCGGTAAGCTAGCTTAATGGTTATCGTACTTGACTTACTGTCTTTAGGTTTTAGTTTCGATCTCAGCTATAGTATTCTTTTACTTACAAGAAGTGAACAATTTAGAAAAAAACATAATACTCGCATGCACATGTCTCAGTTTCTTTCCGTGTTTTATTACTTCATTTTTTAAGGAATTTAACGTTATGTTTAATACCAAGCAATGCCGAGTACATCTGCTAGTATATATTAGTATTCTATACTGAAAAAAATATATACACATTTTTTTTAACAAAGGAGACACCACTTATTAAGGCCCGGACACCACTCGAGCATAAGGATTAATGTGTGTACAATAGTCAGTGGGAAAATGCTGTAGTAATCATTAGTAGTGAAAATTTAATAAATTGGATTACTTAAGGGGATGGCTCATCAAGAACTTGTTCACATTGGACTTGAAGACGGCGATATTGTAGTCAGTTGGAAAGCAGGAAAACGGAACAGAGTTCCACGGGTGTGCAATTCTAAGAAAGAAACTTTGTTTAAGGAATACAGATATACTTACTAATCTGCACCCTCTTTTGAAAATGACGTGAAAAAATCGCCAGTGTTTGCACTCGCAATTTACCGAAATATATTACTAAAACATTCATATAAAATTATAGAATGACACCAGTAATCTCATTTTTTCTATACAGGTCATCATTTTTGAAGAAAAAAAAAAAAAAAAAAAAACAAAACACCACCACCACCACCAGAACATTGACCCATGACGCAATGGATAAAATTTTCAAAATAATCAATTCGAAGTGATATTCTTATGAGCGTTGATGATTCGATGCTAAACCAATCAACCGTTTATCCTTTTTTAATACAAGGCTTAAGTCTGAACTCTAGTGTGCTAACTGTCAATCATACCATATAACATATTGCACTCTGAAATATTCAACAGTAAGAAAGAAGAGAAAATAAAGAGTGCAGACAGGAAGCTGTATTAAACAGGTGTGTGACGATTGATCAAAACGTTGAAGCGAATGTAAAAATGATATTATGTCACAGATTAACCATCATAATAAGAAAATATGAATCCCCCCTCCTCACTCTCTTTATATATATATATATATATATATATATATATATATATATATATATATATATATATATATATATAATGTTTAGAGGTACAGAATTTATATACAGTTTTGAAAATAATAAGCGGAAGTTTCTCAAGAGCTCTTTCGGCTATCATCTCATCAGGAGAAAATCGACGATAGCGTACAAAATAATATTATGTCGAAAATAAAGAGTTCTAATGGGGAACTTATTAAATGTGCCAAAAGTACGGGGACACTAAAATAAATTTATAAACGTTTAAAACAATTAAAATATTGGCACGAGGGAGAAAAAAAAACTGGAGAAAAGATTCAAAGTTCCCCAAAAAGAAACAATGCGTTGGATGTTTCCTTTTGCCGGCACAAAGAAGGTTGACGCACCGCAATAGAGACAGACTCCAAAATCTTTACATGGTTTTTGGAGTCCGCTCTATGTAGTACCGCGAACCATTCCATTTTATATCTATCGGCACAGCACGGGTTGTCAAACAAATGCTGGCCAATAGCAGAGTCCAAGGCTGCAGAAGGAGGGAGACCACCAGACCCCACCCTCCCTTGTCTGATCTTCGATGGAACATGCTGGTTTATACGAGTCAAAAGGTGCAAGGATGTTCGCCCAACATAACCAGCATCGCACTGGCATTTAAATTGATATACAATATTGCTATTTTTGGATGTAAGGCAAACTATCCTTGCGAAAAGAAGGAAAAGCAGGTCTCGTAGTATATACCAAACGCAAGGACACCGAATAAAAGCAATCATAAATACTTCTACGAATCTGTTTGGAAAGTATATTACTCTTTTCCCCAATCCACGGTAATTTTAAATAAACCGGGCATTTCAAGGGTCCAAACTTTTTAGGGGATTTAAAATCCGCAACCTTTTTGAAAATACAGTCATCAATAAGGTCAACAGGATAATAATTATTGATGAATATTTCCCTGATCTTATCGAGTTCGGCGTCTAATCTGTTAGGCGAACAAATCATGAGGGCTCTATGTACCAAAGTATTAATTAGGCCGACCTTATGTGATTTTGGTACAAAAGACAATCAGTTCACATATAGGCCAGTAAATTTCGGCTTTCTATAAATTGTAGTGAGAAATCCCCCCCCCCCTTGAACGTTCGACAAGAACATCCAAGCAAGGAAGCGAATTGTCCTTCTCACTTTCCATAGTGAACTTAAGAGCTGTTAAGGGGTCAAAGTTCAACGATTTGACCTTTGAGAACTCTACAAAACTCCTCCGACAATTTTGGGTATAAACAATTGAACTTTTAGATATAGGTTCCTTGAACTTAATAACTTCATTTGAGCCCAAAACAATAAATGTTAAAGGGTTATAATAGGGGTCAAAGTTTTAAAAAAAATTGACCTTTGCGGTCTCTACCAAATTACTCAGACAATTTCTGGTCTAAAGATTTGAAATTTTACATAAAGGGTTACCAGAGATAGGGCAAGCTTTTTAATCGGTTTGGGTCGAAAATGTGAGCTATCAATATATAAATGTATGTGTGTATGTTTGCATGTCTGCCTAAAACTTTCGACAGAGGCGACGAATTTTCACAAGATCAGTATCGTTTTGAAGCTCGACACTTCAAACGACAAATACCTAAAAATTGGCTGAAAACATTAATATCTTCACTCTCAACTGGCCACTTTTCTACAGGGAGGGGTCGATTTTTTTACTAATATTTTCGAAAGTCATCCCTTCTTTTCGATTGTCTAGCCTTAATTTAAACCTACGTCACTTCCGGTTTGGCGGTGGTTGTAACAGCAAAGACGTCAGGGTTTTCCCCCGTTCTTTTCCTCCTTTGCGGTACGGGTTCGAGCCTGCCTTCCAACTACCCCATTTTTTTTTTTTTTTTGCTCAACACACACCTCCAAACACCCGAACAACGCCGGGCTGAAATGCTAGTATATATATATATATATATATATATATATATATATAGCAGGGAGACCCGATGTTTCCCAGAATTGAGTGAGGATCAACGAATATTTCACACTTCCATATTTTCTTATCCTCAAAATCGGTTGATTGCCAGCTCTAGTTGGGGACCCATCGCGGTGCACGAGGTGGAAGATTTAGGTTCCTCCCCACAGTAATTTTGTCCACAATACATTGTCGTCTACATTGCACTGTAGAGAATCTACTATTAATTTTATTATATTCTTATGTATAACGGTTTGAATTAAAGTTTAACATGCAAAAGTCAAGTATCATGGTTTAATTCTGCTCTAAAGAGAAATATTTATTTTGAACTCGCCTCTGTAATATCAAAGAACCTACTGTTGATTTTATAGGCCGGGCCTTTCGACTTGTGTGATAATAAAACTTCTCAAATGCACTTGTGATGTTAAGCTGTTTCAGGTGTTAACTTTGGTCAAAAAACGCCTGTTCGTTCTTTTATTGGATTTCTTCAATTATCAATACTTATCGAAGACATTCCAATGCAAAACTTTTCTAAGAATACTGCCAGATACATAAAGTACTATTATGTGAAATTTCTCAAAAGTCTGACCAGCCGTATCGGAGTCCATAGGGAACTCTCTCTTACACACACACACACACACACACACACACACACAGACTAAAATTCTTTTTATAAAATAGTTGATATAAATGTATACAGATTAAACTTTGTAAAAATAAATTTACAACAATTTATTATTCGACAAGGAACGCACAATAAATATGATCGTCTGAAAGTTCATTGTGAGTTCCTTGTAGAACCATTCAAATACTACCGTGTTTTAATTAAGTATTAATTTTATTCATTTAGAACTACTTTAAAGCTTCACCGCTCACTCTTTTTGCGATCAAATTTCAAACGATTTTTACTGTTCATAGGTCACATTCTTAGCTATATTTTGAAATACAAATTTTCAATTTTCGTTCATTAAAACAAGACTTGTAACATTACTGGTATTCGAAAGTTCTCAGAATTAGTAAGGAACGTGAGAGACGATTTCTTCTGATTGGCTGTTGGTTACCATATCAACTTTTTCGTCGTCGACACGTTCATAATTTATAGGGAAAATGTCGCTCGTATGCCATCTTATTTGGGTTATATAGAGAGCTAGGGCTGATAATATTTCGTTTACGACGTTGCCCGTTAATTCTGTTTCTTTCTGTTTTCACCCTTCTTTTTGTTTATTTACTTAATTACGTCTTTTGTTTGTTTTTATTTAGTTAATTTAAGAAGTTGGTAATATTTTTTTTTTATTAATTGTTGACAATGTGTATGATATTGAACACATGCAAAAAATATTATTTCAAAGCAAAGCCTGGTAAAATCATGGATTACATAGAAAAATGCGAGCATGAAAAGTAATATGGTTAAGGTTAAACTTAGAAAAATAAAAGGACTAGTTGTTAAAACTGGAAAAGAAAAAGACAAGATATTCTAGTAAAAAATGCAATAAATTTATAATTTAAAATATTGCGGCAGTAAGAATTTATATATAATTTTTAATAGACTTTTTAAAAATTCTTAATGCTGCAATATTTTAAGTTATAAATTTATTATATTTTTTTTACTAGAATATCTTGTATGTTTTTCTTTTCCAGTTTTAACAACTAGTCCTTTTACTTTTTTAAGCTTAATCTTAACCATATTACTTTTCGTGCTCGCACTTTTCTATGTAATAATAAATTGTTTGTAAATCCTATTTTACAGAGTTTGAATTTATATTTTTATAAGAAACTCTATTCCCTATTTGGCTTATTGAGCTTTTACATCTATAGTATTGGCGTATCCTATGAATATTAGTATTAATATTTATATTCGATTTAAGTTTACAAAAATACTCAATGCTTTGTTGGAAATATATATATAATTAAATTGATTAAATAATAATTATTTTATACCTACAGACACTAGTGTTTTATGCGTACACACTCATCAGTGTAGGGGTGATAATTCATGCCGGTTGGGAGATTCGAACTCAACCACAAAGCCACCGTTGGCTCCATTTACTAAGCCTTTACCTCTGGGCCAACAAACAATTATCACGGGAATGAAGGGAATTAATAACCAATAAATCTAGAGTGTTCGAACGACAGAAGTCGTGAACGTTGCATAAACGCTAGTTGACTGCCTCTAGGTTTATTATTCCCAGACGGTGTCCATTCTTAAGTATTCTTAAAGGGGCGCGATACTATATATATATATATATATATATATATATATATATATATATATATATAGCATCGAGATGATCTTTGCTTTGCTAAGCTTCAGATTAACGCTGAACTTATTTCTGAATCCGTTATTTTGAAGTAATCTTATTGGATGTTTTAGTCAAGCTTGAAATGGCAGGGATAAAGATTGTAAGCGACATTAATGTGAGAAAAGAGAATTCTGGAATGATTTGCCGATTCATCACGTTAATCCGAAATGAAACGAGTAAAATCCCACCGTCAGTTATGGTATCTAACTTTATGATCTCCATGACCTTTTCCGCTTCACTATAAATACCGGGAGCATCTAGATGTTAGGACAACCTCAGTCTAATACTTAGCAATTACACTAACGTTCAAACAATCGCTTAATTTGTTGCATTTGTATTTTCTTCAATATACTTTGCTTCAGTTAATCACGAGTTTATGACTTTCATCAGCACCCTCCACACCACACACCAGTCAACAAGACTATAAAAATGGCAGTTTGAATAGATTACTTCCATAGCTTTTCTAAACATCAGTAATCTATACTATTAATAAAATTCTAAATGTTAATTTATTTATTTGTGTGTGTGTGTGTGTGTGTGTGTGTGTGTGTGTGTGTGTGTGTGTGTGTGTGTGTGTGTGTGTGTGTGTGTGTGTGAATAAAACTTTCGACTGGATGCACGGAATTGAAAAATTCTTTTTTTCCCTGAAAAGTGTGAGTCCCTAGATTGTCCTTATCTATATATGGTTCGTTACGAACAATCAATGCCGAGTCACACAAAAAGTCCGAAATAAGGGTTTTGGGGCCTGTTTCATTGAGTTGTCGAAAAAGTTATCTGCCCATGCCAACGGAATTTAGCACTATCTGTATACATTTGCGGTAACATCTTTCAGCATACGGACAGGACTTGTGGCACAATGGATAACACGTCTGTCTACGGATAAAAAGATTCCAGGTTCGAATCCTGGCAAGTTCGTAATACTTTTAACCTTCATTTTGTCCAACGTTTACTCATTATCGTTACCCTTAGTTAGGGTATTTTTATTTTTTTCAGTGATTTTGTTTTGTGCATATGGGAATTTCCCATACTCCGAGTTCAAAGGGTAAGCGTTGATGGTAAGACGATGTTGAGTGTACTTGATGTTGAGTGTACTTGACGTTGAGTTAACTTGATTTTGTGTTTGACTCGGTGTTGTGTGTGCCGACGGCGCAGTCGCTAGTATAAAATATATCTCTTTCTGTTCCTCTCTATCCGAGGGTGCAATTGAAAACATTGTTCTATACCAAGAGTAAGCACATTTTCACAGGATTTGATCAGGCATTAAAAAGGTAATATTCTTTTGTGTATTTGCTTTTGTGAGAATATCATAAACTTGAATAGGAGAATGGCGGTGGCTGAGTGGTTAACAACATTGCTTGACGGCCTCGCTGTGCCAAGTTCGAATCCAGTTCGTTCCACAGAAACATTTTCATCACCCCCCCCACACACACACACACTTGAACTTGTGTCTAACCTTCTGGAAAATAAGGCAAATAAAACAATTTTAAAATTATCAAAATAAAATAAAATATAAATAACATTTCAGAAAAGAGTAATCAAGCTGCAACCTTCATTTCAGGAAATGCAGATTTCTTGTGTGTGACTCAATTTCTTATACACGTAGTTTTAACTTTACTGTTACACAAAGTTCAATAGCATTCTGGGTTTTAGTAAAAATGTACGACCAAAATTATGCCCGACCAATGTACGATTAACTGTTCCTGCTGTTTGTCAGAGAGAAACAACGTGTAAAGTTGCTTGAATCAGCAGGAGCCGAATCGGACATTTAGTCGTGTCGGATTTTGGTGGGACATAAGGAGATTTACTAAACTCGCACGACGAAATAATATACGATTATTTGCTTCTGCTGTGTCGCTAGTGAAGCAACTTCGACACGAACGAACTGTCGGATTTATCAGCGTAAAATATTGTAAAAATATGTTGTGGTATTATTAAAATAAACAATAAAATGAAGTTACTCACAAGTTTCAGTCGAGAGGTAATTTTTTTGGCAAATATATTTTAACATTTCTATTAAAAGTATTTACAAAAAGTAAATTATTTTTTAAAAATATTCTCTCTTAAGACAGAAAGTAAATAGATACATTAGTATTTATTTGCATATTGAATTCCTTAAAAACCGAAACAATTATTTTTTTCCAATTCTATCCTTGATTTTTTTTTTTTTTTTTTTTAAATCTTTGTAAAAATATAAACAAGTTTATTTGTTTTTATTAGTCGTGCCTTGATTTTACTAATTATGCACGGCTAAAAATTAAATACGATTTACGTACGTTTAATTAAATCCTAAAAGACTGAGACACTTATTTGACACACTGTATTGGAAAAAATAATTCTCAGTCGTTAGTCAATACAACTTCCACAGTTTGAAGTTTAATTAAACAAAAAAAAAAAAAACAATAGTCGATAATAATGATACATTTTAACAAAGATGTTATTGCGTTACAAAATTCAAATTTTGAAGAAAAAGTTCACTTGTAAAATTAATTATGCCAAAAAAAAAAAAAAGAAAAAGAAAAACTCTAGGCTGATAGTTCAAACTGTGACTGACTAAATTCGTTTTGTTTTTATTTCAGTAATGAAGAAACAAACTTATTTATTTTTACAAAGATTAAAAACATAAAAAAGTGGCACAAAAAGTCTAAGAATTTACCAAAAATAATCGCAACAAAAGTCGTTTTATTGTTTATTTTAATAGCAGCGTTTTTTTTTTTCAGTTATTTATTTTGTTTGCTCTAACAGTAGATCGCCCGTGTAAGCGGGAATATCTAATAAAATTTGGAAGTTTTATTTTAGTAGATATCTTTTTAGGTATGGGTTTAAAAAGGCATTTGCCAAAAATAACCTCTGAAAACTTCTAAGTAAATTCGTTTTATTACTTATCACAAGATTGTTTAACGATTTCTACCCTAACGGACCCAGTTGATCGCCTGTGTCGAAATTGCTTTAATCAGCGGCGGCAATTACGAGGGGCGTGCAATAAGTAATGCCCCTGACCCACTTCCCATAGCAGTAGAGCAATGAAACTTGGCACAGTTATTAGTCTTTCTTTACATGTGAACCACCCAGAGTTATGCATTTCTCCCATCGTTTGATGCAGTTCTAGAGACCGTTTTTGTAGAACACCCCAGGTTGGTCCTCCAACAACGACGTGACTTCAGAAATCAAGGCTGCATTATCTGGGAAACGCTTTCCTTTCAAAAACAACTTCATGGCTGGGAAGAGGTGAAAGTCAGAGGGTACAAGGTCAGGAGAGTAGGGAGAATGGGGGAGGATTTAATAACCACACGCCCTGCTTCTGATATGGCAACATGCGAGTTGTGGACCGGAGCGTTGTCCTGCAGGAGGAGGGTACCATTGTTGATCTTGCCCCGCCTCTTGATTTTGATAGCTTCTCTTAATTTCCTCAAAAATAATAGGCTCCTGTAATTGTGGTACCCTGTGCCAGGAAATCTGTCATCACTACTTCGTCCTGGTCCCAGAAGACTGTGAGCATGACCTTGCCAGCAGAGGGCTGCACCCTTGCCTTCTTTGGAGGTGGTGAGTCCAAGTGCTTCCACTGCATTGACTGGGCTTTGGTCTTTGGATCATAGTGATGGACCCAGGTAATCAGTCTTTTGAAAAATTTGATTCATCCTCGAGCACTCGACGCGTTCTCGCTTCTGGAATGGTGTGAGCAACCTGGAAATCCATATGCCAGACACCTTATGTATATGCAAATGGTCATCAATGATAGTTTCCACAGACTCTGTACTAATCTTGACGTCTTGGGCTATTTGGCGAATAGTAATGCGCTGATCTTCCAAAATGGCAGCCTCAACTTGACGGACAGATGCCTCATCAATGGCAGAAGGGGGCGGCCAGGTTTGGGAGCTGTTTCCACAAACTTCCGGTCATGTTCAAATTCATGATGCCAGCGTTTTACAAGGTCATATGATGGGGCATTGTCACTATATGTTTCTTTCATTTCATCAAAAGTCTCCTGTGGTGTGCGTCCTTTCAGATACAAAAACCAGATCACTGCTCGACATTCAACAGGCTCCATTTCACACCTGACTAAGTTCAAACACCTGTAAAACAGAAACCACAATTAGTTCAGAGCTGTGATTTGCCACATAACCCGTAGAGATATAAATCATTGCACATGCAAAATTTCAGCTAGATCAGACAACTGGAAGTGGGTCAGGGGCATTACTTATTGCACGCACCTCGTAGTCGCACATGTCGTACATATTTAGTAAAACCGATAGCGTTCTAATTTCTTTTTCATAGACACTAAGTTTAATATAGTTGTTATTTAAAGATGTTTGGTTAATCACTAGATAGAATAACAATATCATTTACTTTTAATCTAAACACTAGTATTGTTGTATATTATTTAAAAGAATACTGGCAGATTTCTTAACTCGCATTTAAAAAGTTCATTGGGGTTTCTATATTTGCAGTATTTTCGTATTATTTGGATTATCCAGACTAATGTTCTAATCTTAAGTATTATTTTCAAAACGCTTCGGTCGATGTAACATCCGACCTTCTTCGAGTGTATCTTGTCTTTCTGTTTAGTTTGGGAATCTACACAGAATTTCGAATGTTGCTATTTTTTTAGCCACAGGGGTAAGCATGTTCTCGTTCCATCATTCATGGTTGGGTTAATGTTACATATAATTCGCAATTGAATTTTGAGTGTCGCCTGCACTGAGGATCGAACCTTCTACCTCCAAAAAGGTATATCTTAAAACTGAATTTCACCAAGTTCTTTATCCACTATGCTACAGATCCGAACAATACGAATAATCAATTCTATAAAAAATTCAGAAACATTTACAGCGTTTTATGCATCGTTTTTCATGCTTGATAACTGACTTGTATTCTTTAATAAATTGCAAAGAATTTCTTTCAGAAAACAATTTGGAGGCATCTAAGTCCTTGATAATAAACAATGAAAATATATAAAATACATATACATTCCTGCGAAAGTTCAAATTTTATATATATATATATATATATATATATATATATATATATATATATATATATATATGGAGGTCACCACTTATTAAGACCCGGAAGCCACTCAGGGATAAGGATTATTGCGTGTACGGTAATCAATGGAATAGTATCGTAATAATCATTAATATTGGAGATTTGATAAAGTGTCTTACTTAAGGGGGCAGTTTGTAAGGAATTTGTTTATGTTGGACTTGAAGACATCTTTGCAAAGGGGCACCAGTATCAAGAGAGCATGGCAAGAAGGGTCCGCATGGTATAAAACAGTACAAATGTTTTGTTTTGGGGGATTCCATCATGGAGATGAAAGTTTGGATAGAAGAAGGAAGAGAATAGCTGTGCATTGTTAGGAAAATTATTTTATTTTTTATTCAATTTTCGCCTCAAACAAGGCACAGTGCCACTTTGTAGTAGGGGGCTACTATCGGGGACATAAGTTTTAGGGATATTATATAGGGAGATGTGTAGCAAGATGTCTGTTCACATTACACTTGGTTGGGAAAACAGAATCCGGAAGGGAGTTCCACAGTCTAGCAGTTCTGGGGAAGAAATAATTAGAGTAGAAGGCTTTATTATATCTGGAAATCTACTGCGCAGGGGTGGGATTTTGCTGCTTGTCAGGTTTGTCGATGGTATTTACGTCAAGGCGATACAAATGCTTGTAGTTCGTCAGCATTCACCATGAAAATACTTGTAGAACAGGTAGAGGGATGTCACATTTCGTCGATGGGACAGAGGCTGAAGCCTAGATTACAGTTCAGGACCTATCAGGTTGGCGACTTTCTTTTGAACCCTGTCCAGGAGTGAGAGACAAGTAGCAGATGCACAATCTCAAATGTGACAACAGTACTCCATACATGACCGAATGGTGGCCTTATAGAGGTACAGGATACTTTTAGGCGTAAGTAGTGTTCTAGCATGGTAGAGAGAGCCCACCTTCTTTGCAGCAGCCTTGACAATGCTGTCAATGTATCTGTTCCAATTCATGTTCGTTGTGAACGTTAGGCAGAGGAGTTTAAAGGAAGTACTTTCAGGTAATGTGTTCTTGGCCATTGCTATTGGTGGTAGAGAAGGTTTCTTGTAATTATTGAATGAAACAAGCTTAGTCTTGGCAGCATTGAATGTGACCAGCATTTTTGTCCCCATTCCACTACAGATTGGAGGTCTTCCTCTAGTGTTTCTGCCACTTCCTTGCATATGTGTTCATTTGTTTTCCCCTCGCGCCTGTTAAAGAGCATGGTGTCATCAGCAAATATACCCATCTCAGAAGCAATTTTATCAGGTATAATAAAGGACCTAGGATAGACCCCTGAGGAGCTCCCGCATTTATATAATATTGTTTAGATGTATGACCGTCGAGGACAACCTGGATTCTTCTCTTACTTAAGAAGGATTTAATTATGTTACACTTTAGCACTTAATTTTGAACACCTTCGTAAGACAAAGAACTCTTAGCCAAGTCAAATTATTGCACATATTTAAAGCTATATATATATATATATATATATATATATATATATATATATATATATATATATATATATATATATATATATATTCAAAGTACAATTAAATCAACACTTAGCTTTGATCTCTTTTTATTTTTCGAAAGAGTTTTTTTTAATTCTTCATTTTCAAAAACGTTGGTAATAGTGACATCTTTTTAAAGTACTGCCTTTCTTTTAGAGTTTTATTGACTTTTCTTTTGAAAGTATTTTTAAATTGATTTTATAGGTGTTTGCTTAGCGCAAACGGCAGTTTTTAATTTTAACCAATAAAAACGTGGTTTTAATTACTCATAAAAATTAACGTATGCGAAAAATTGTTATTTTATTTTATTGATTTTTATTTTATGATTCTATTTTACTTTGCAAATTATATTGAAAGAATATATTTATTTCTAAAAGCATCCTTTTTCACGTTTACAAGCAATTATTCAACAAACTTAACTTCAAAATATTGGAGGAATAGTTTGTTTACTTAACGTTACGTGGCGTTAAATTTTACTTTAGTGATTCATAAAATAAAACTTGAAATAAATAAATAAAAATCTGGGTCGGTTTTTCGGTCTTTTTTAACACGCGTCTCGACTAAAAACTTTTTCGCTAGCCCATATCAATTTCACCTGGCAACGTTTCTCTTTTTTCGACCGCACGCTGGCCACAGCCAGCCCATTTTTGCTTTACACGTACATTTCTTTCGGTGCTGACTTTGTTTTCTCTCCACCACGTGGTGTCTTTTGTCTTCTTTTTCTTCAGACGCAAACCGAGCAAAGCTGTCAATTTGCATACGTGTTCAAACGTTGCTCCTGCTGCTAATAGAATCGGTTGGCATCCATTCTTCGGTTGCTGTTGATATTTTCATACGCGCTCATATGCGCTCTGTTACGCTTGTTCTGTGTTATGGCATATGAACCTTTTTCAAGTTATTTAATGCAGAGTCCAATATTTTGGAAAATGAGTTTTATGCTTAATATTCTTTTATAGTAAAATATTTAATTATACCGTTGTACAAAAGATACTCAGTCAGCTTCCTGTAAGATTTTTTGGGCAAGTTTATTGATGGATTTAAATTATTATTATTATTATTATTAGTAGTAGTAGTAGTAGTAGTAGTAGTAGTAGTAGTGTCATCGCTGTGCTTTTTTGTTTTATTTCTGTAAAAACACATTAGCGTTTTTTTTTTATTTTAAAGTTATTTATAGGTAGTTTAAAAAGTAGTTTAAAAGAAATATATATATATATATATATATATATATATATATAGATAGATAGATAGATTGACAAAGGAGTGTATCTCCGAAATATATTTCTTAAAAAATAAACACTCGTTTATTTTATAAAAAAAATTTCGCGTTGCATTTATTTGGCTTCAAACGTGTCCAATGCGTATTTTATTTTATTTTCAAATTTTACTCAACCCTACTAATGGATATAAACAAAAACCAGATTTCAAACCGCGCGACCACATAAAAAGCCCGCAACTAACATCACGTGGACTTAATTCATTGAACATTCTTCCACTCGACATCATGACGAGGAAAAAGAGAAACAAAATATATATAGATTGACAAAGGAGTGTATCTTCGAAATATATTTCTTAAAAAATAAACACTCGCTTATTTTATAAAAAAAAATTCGCGTTGCAGTTATTAGGTTTCACCAGTGTTCAATGCTTATCTTATTTTAATTTTCAAAGATATGTATGGAGAATACGAACCAGAATTTTTCGACTAGTCTGTATTTTTAATTATTTATTGGAAACACCATAGAGTTTAATACAATATCTCTAAACATTGAATTTATTACGAGGCACCCAATATAATTTTATTAAATTGCGAGGTGAAAATAAAGTATATTAAAATAAAAAGTTTGGGTCGTATGATACACAAGTATCTTTAAAATAATTAAAACTGGTAATTTTATTATTCTTAAAATCAAGTACAGTACATCTTTGTTAACATTCATCGTTAGCCGATCTCATCTGATTTGAAATACATACATGCCCTGAAAAATTCACACTTATCAGTTTTAAAATATTCTGAAAAACAGTTCGTTTGCACATTTTTAAACTGGTAAACGGGATACGCGTAGGCTAGTGTATATATATATATATATATATATATATATATATATATATATATATATATATGTGTGTGTTTGAGATGTTCAAATGTCGGGACTAATGAATACAACGAGGTTGTTACATAGTGCTCAATAACAAGAGCAAACTATTTTTTTATTTGAGAGTAAACAGTTACATATGGTCGCTACAAACAGCCATCTTTTTCAGTCAATGAAACTTCCTCAGGCGACCCTGAACCTATCGACGCCACAAACAAAAATGGGAAAAAATTGAAAAAATAAATGGGAATTTTCAATTTTTTTCCATTTTTCTTTGTGGCCTCGATGGGTTCAGGGTTGCCTGACTAAAACAGATGGTTGTAACTGTTTACCATCAAATATATATATATATATATATATATATATATATATATATATATATATAATTTTTAGATAGATTAGATGTCTTAAAACAGCTGTTGTTTTCTTTAGTTTTTTGTTGTTTTTCTTGTTTAGGTTTCTGTTCTTTTTTTAATTAAAAAAAGATGCAATTCACTCGTGATAACAGGATAAAAGTTATATGCAGAAAAAGATGAACATATGATAAATCGAAAACACGAAACCAAAAGAAAATTTTAAACGGAACATTTGTATTATTTTATCAAATTCACATGATTCCATTGTCACCAACTATTCTGGAAATTGGTTTTAAAAAGTTTAAGAAAGTCAGGAGAATGATACAAGCATTCCATGATTGTTTCATTAGAATATCAAGTTAGAATTACATTTCTAGATATCAGCTGAATCTATTTGGCGTTGCCCGGGAGTAAATAGAAATAATCAACTTGTTTACAAATAAGCGGAGATTCTTCTTTTTTTTTTACTTTAATTTCATAATAAATATATTTTGTAAAATAGAAATCGTTTTCACTTTGTTTTATGCAGTATAAAACCGTGCTATCATCGAAATCGTAAACGCAGTTTACGGATAAAACAGAAGGTGCCAAAACACTAGGCGCTTAAACCATAATACAACAAAAATCATAAATAATAAATAAGTTTTCCCGACTGTTGGAAAACCGCCTCTGTGGTACCAGTCTTCAAGAATTCTGGTGAAAGAACTGACCCACTAAATTATCGCCCCATTAGCCTCCTCCCGCTTTTCGCCAAAATATTTGAGTCCGTAGTTAATCAAGCCCTAGTCCAGCACCTAACAGCTGCTAAACTCCTGACTGACAAACAATATGGATTCAGGCAAGCCCGTTCAACAGCAGATATCTTAACTGTAGTTTCTGAACGTATATACCGTTCATTGGATAAAACAGGGGAGGGTAGAGCGGTGGCCCTTGATATATCTAAGGCTTTTGACAGGGTATGGCACGATGGTCTTCTAAGGAAAATTAGATCATATGGAATCACTGGAAGAATTCATAATGTAATTAAATCCTTCTTAAGTAATAGAAAAATCAAAGTTGTCCTCGACGGACATACATCCAAACAATATGACATAAATGCGGGAGTACCTCAGGGGTCTATCCTTGGACCTCTATTATTCCTGATATTCATAAACGACCTCCCTGATAATATTGTTTCGGAGATGGATATATTTGCTGATGGCACCACTCTCTATAACAGATATGAGGGGAAAACAAATGAACACATATCCAAGGAAATGGCAGAAACACTAGAGGACGACCTCCAATCCGTAGTGGAATGGGGACAAAAATGGTTGGTCACATTCAATGCTGCTAAGACTAAGCTTGTTTCCTTCAATAACTACAAGAAACCTTCTCTACCACCAATAGCAATGGCCAAGAACACATTGCCTGAAAGTACTTCTTTTAGACTCTTCGGCCTAATGTTTACAGGGAATATGAACTGGAATAGATACATTGAGAGCATTGCCAAGGCTGCTGCAAGGAAGGTTGGCTCCCTCTACCGTGCTAGAAAACTACTTACGCCTGCCAGTATCCTATACCTCTATAAGGCAACCATTCGCCCATGTATGGAGTACTGTTGTCACATCTGGGCTGGTGCATCTGCTGCTTGTCTCTCGCTCCTGGACAGGGTTCAAAAAAGAGTCGCCAACCTGATAGGTCCTGAACTGTAATCTAGGCTTCAACCTCTGTCCCATCGACGAGATGTTGCATCCCTCTGCCTGTTCTACAAATACTTTAATGGTGAATGCTCTGACGAACTGCAAACACTTGTACCTCCCCGACGTAACTACCCCCGACAAACCCGACAAGCTACTAAGCCTCATCCCTTTACAGTAGAGATCCCTAAGTGTAAGTAAGCCTTTTACTCCAATAGTTTCTTCCCCAGAACTGCAAGTCTTTGGAACTCCCTTCCGGGATTCTGCTTTCCCAACTGCAATGATATGCAGAAGTTCAAGTGTAATGTTAACAAACATCTTTCTACTCTTCTCCCTTCATAATGACCCCGCAAATTAATTCCCTAATAGTAGCCCCCTGCTTCAAAGTGGCACTGTGCCTTGTTTGGGGTGAAAATTGAATTAAAAAAAAATAAAACATTTGTTTGCTGCCATTGGCTTATCACAAAAAAAAAAAGATATCTAAATATTTATTTGGATTTGAAAAAAAAATGATAGAAAATTATATAATAAAAATCAGAAAACATTCTTGTTTGCTACCAATTGTTTTAAAAAAAGAAATATTTTTTTCATTAAAACACACACTCATTGTAAGGTATATACCTTACAATGAGTGTGTGTGTGTGTGTGTTTTGTTGTTCTTCTTGGCTTGAATTTTAATTTTCTAAAAGTTTCCTACCAATTTCCAATTAAAGAATACTATTTTCATTTTTCAATTGATTTTTCATAGAATTAGTTTTATATTGGCAGAAATAATATATTTTCACTGAAAAGTGGGCCAAAATTTACGAGAAAAAAATCAGGACATTCCTGCGTTTTCTGTAAATCGCTCGAACGATTTCGACGATCGGACTGTTATTCTTATCTCCATAGTTGGTGTTGTTTCACTACGTTTCCGCCAACTCATCCTCTGGCCTTCTTTAGGTGATTAACCGCGACAGAATAGGAACGCCGAGTCTTATAACTAATCCCTAATAATTACTGCCTTCCATAATTGTTATCTCACCACGTTTTGGCCAACTAATCCTCCAGCCTTCTTGAGTAGGATTGAAACCGCTATTTTCAGACAATGTTCACCTTAAACTGTAGACTGAACGTCTCTATTTACTGCGTCACGGGCAACCAAGGTCGGATTTTTATGGGTTTATGAATCTAATTTTTGTGTTCTAATTTGACCTTCCATTGTCGGATCGCACCAAGTAGTATTTTATATATATATATATATATATATATATATATATATATATATATATATATAACTTATTTAAAAGGAAAAGAGAAAGATCAATTCCGCTGTTTTTAACGCTATTACTATTGTTGTTATCATTATTATTATTATTATAATCATTATAATTGATATCATTATTATTATCCCCGTCATTGCTACAATAACCGCTATCATTATCTCCATCTGCACTGTCATTAACAGTAATTTTGAATTTAATTTTATCACAACTATTGATAACATTATATTTAATGTTTAATTTTAATGTTTACTTTTAATTTTGCCTTTATTTTTATTTTATTTATTTTGTTTTTCTTAATATCAAATTTTTCTTTTATATTCAATTTTACATTTAATTTATTTTCAACTTTATTATTACTACTATTATTATAATTTTCATTACTATTATCTTCCGTACTATAATAATTACCCCACTATTATTTGGTATATTTTTACTACTCTCATAAGTAGCAATGGTTTCCTTACTCCCCCACTTTAACATCAATATGTATGCTTAACCTTTTACATCAAGTAATACGCACTCATAGTCATTGCCACCCTAATCTCCAACCGCCCCCTTATAATCATACTCCCTATATCATAACAGTAGAAACTTATAAATATATTGCCGCATATTACCTTTCAGTTTTACAACCTTACATAAACCTCCCCGCCCAAATTAATCAAAATTACCCACTCCATAGAAAATAGACACCCCACAAACCGTTAAAATAAATTACCACACAGCAACAATACACCCCTTATTTAACCATAATACATATACCCCTTAATCTCAATACTATGTTAAAGACCATATATATTCTTATATATCATATTATATACAATAAGCTTCTCCTTATTTATTTAGAATTCAATAAAGCTTCCCCGAACATTCTATAATTCCTCTTAATCTTTTTCATCCCTAATGAATCTTACGCTAGACGCCGCATCTCCCCCATGCTACCTAGCACCTTCTTTACTCTTTTGAGGATTCGAAATGCCCTGGCATAAAGAGTCCCTTCAATCACCCAAATTTTGCCTGTATTCCATTAGTCAATAAATGATCCATTCTATATCTACCTATATATAGGTTTGTGCCTTCATTTAATACTCTTGTTGTCCTATTATATATATATATATATATATATATATATATATATATATATATATATATAGTAGCAAAAGTACCCGTCGTTGACTGGTTTCAAGAACATCCTACAGAAAATGGACTGATTTATGAAAGTATGATAGGTTATGAAAAGGAAGGGGTGTAAAGAGATAGCTTCGAATTTGGGGGTATCAAAATCAAAATATAATGCAAGTAAAAATAAAATAGATAAACCCCATAATTTATTATACCATACCTGTTCACACTGAAACACTTATCTTGTGGAATGAAATATTTTTTAGTTTTTTTTTACATAATGCTAATCGATTAATATTAAAATAAATAATATATAATAAATACAGATTCAAGAAACAATGACTGGCGTGACGTCGCATACCCACTCTCTTTCTCTCTCATATATATTACTTTAATATTTGTTTAATCAGCCTTTAAATGTGAAAGCAGGATTTTTTTTATCGCACTTCTTTTCCAGTTCTACTGCTATAAACACTTATATATTATATCTCTTGTTGGTATTTATCTTGAAATACGAATTCAATTATCTAAGGTTTTTTTTTGCTAATATTCAACTTGATGTCTAAATTTTTGTATTTTGGATATGTTTTTTCTTTTTTTTTTTACACGGTGGACACCACCACGGTGGACACCATTTATCAAGGCCCGGAAGCTACTAAGGGATAAGGGTTATTGCAAGTACAGTATGTTAGTGTGGAGATTTATTGAAGTGTTTACTTGAGGTGGCGGTTCATTATGAATTTGTTTATGTTGGACTTGAAGACATCCAGGTTGTAGTCAGGTGGGAAGCAGGCAGATGGAACAGAGTTCCACAAGTGTGCAGTTCTAAGAAAGAAGCTTTGTTTATGGAATCTGCGTTTTGATTTAGGCACAGATAAAGAGTGGGGGGAATTTTTCACAGTGGATTCAGCTAAACGGGTGTTTTTCGTGAAAGATTGGCGAGGGGGGACCAGAGATTGAAGTTCAGACGAGCACCTGCCATGGAAATAACGATAAAACAAGGATAGGCTCGCAACATCTCTTCTGTGGGAGAGAGGTTGCAGGGTAGAGAAAAGGGCATCCCCCACTAAGCCACAAAGTCTATTTTGTACTCTGTCAAGGCAGGATAGACTGTTTTTAGCAGCTCCAGCCCAGATATGGCAGCAGTACTCCATCCTTGGACGTACTTGGCTTTTATATAGATAGAGCGCACCATCGTTCTAATTAAGGATTCGCCCTCTTGGATTTTGTCGTTAAACTGTATCCTATTTTCCAAGAACGTGACCTTGCCGGCTTTTGGAATTATTCTACTGACTCACCCCCCCCCCCATTTAGGAAGTGTTCTGAGATATGCCTTTTGTTTGGTACCCTAAATTTATATCGCAATTTTGACGGGATTTAAACCTACCAATTCTTGTGAAAGAAAACTTTTCTTTAATTACCGACTAAAAGTTTAACATATTTCTATAAAAACTACTATTTACCCCTCTCTTTCTCTATTTCCCCTCCTGTTTTCCTCTACCTCTCTCCAACCCCTCTACCCCAACTATTCCTCTCCAGATGATCCCACACACATTAGACTCTCCTTTATATAATAGATTCCTTGTGGAATTAGCATTTCATTTCCAAATTATTACATAATAACAATGAAAAACAGCCACCCACGTGACGAACCCCCCCCCCCAGTTGATGCTCAGAGAATGAATAAGTTTTTTTTTTTCTACATTTTCATCTAGGGCAAAGCTGATCAAGAATATACAAACTTTGTGGGTGTTTGTTTTGTCGTTTTTTTTTTTACTTTTAGTTGGGCATACAAAATATACACACATACAGACAACTGCTTTTTTATGATATATTAATTTAAGTTCAGATAATGTTAGCTAATGGAGTTTCAAACAATAAAATAGTAATATAATAGTAAAAATAGATAGGTTTTTAAGAGAAACAACGAATCTATTACTAATGAGGATTTAGTATCTGTTTGACTGAAGACAAAGCTATACTATTACTTCTATTAATACATATATACATCTGTGTGTGTGTATGTGTGTGTATGTGTGTATGTATGTGTGTGGGGGGTGAGGGTGTGTGTGTGTGTGTGTGTGTGTGTAATATATAGCATTCCAGTGCAAAATTTAATGGTGCAGTAATGTAGTATTTGTTTTGTTGTCACGAAACCTTCCCAGGCATTACCCTTCCCTTCAGGGAAAATTTTTTTACTATATGTTTGTTTGTAAGGATATATCCTATCAAATATTACCTTCTTTTCTCTATGGAAGGACATTGTAGTATATATGCATTCATCATGTCATTCTTCTGGTATGTGATGAGAGGAAGCATATATTGGCTCGTAATAGTAATGAGCTTCCTTAACATCGTTTTCATAATAATAAACAAAGACATAGGAACTAAATCGATTATTTATATATGTATTAAAATTTTAATTGAATGTATTAAAATTTTAATTGAATGTATTAAATGCTGATGGGATGAATATGAACACGTCAGATTGATATGATTGGCTGGTGTAAGCAATAAATACAGCTTGAAGACATCAAAAATGTCAAATATCTGAAGCCTAAGTATAATATTAGCCTACCGTTCATTACTGTGACTTACTAGATTGTAGTACCCGATTATGTAGCCAAGATCACTCAGCTAATCAAACGAATACATATAGACATATATAAGACATAAAAAAGAAAATATATTTTTACACACACCATAATGAACATGTTAATTTAATAAAGACAAAAAAATGATTTTGCACAGGTAACCAGTATATATAAAATGTTTTATTTAAGCCATTTGTGGCTCATGGTAAGTTTTACATGGATATCATTTGTTTATTTTTTGTTTTTGTTGTTTTTTTTGTTTATTTTTTGTTTTTGTTGTTTCCTTATAATCACCCCTAATAAGGCATATTGTCATTTGGATGTAAGGGGCTAATATTTTAGACCATGCTTAGGAAAGATTAACAATGTTGGTTTACATTTAATTTAGGTCCTGGATATGACTTTAAAATACATCCAGTAGTGAGCCCCCAGCTTGCGGGCTTTGGGGAGTGTGGAGCCACCCTTTAATTGCCATTGCTCCCAGGTCCACTCTGACCAGGAGTGGTAGTACCTGTTAGGGTCCCAACTATGGGTTAAATAGAAACCGACTTGAAAAACAACAAATATATTCTATCAAAATTTTTCTTCAAAATCTTTGGATTCGGCATTAAATAACCTGAAAAGGGTTGATATGGCGTAAAATAACCAATCAACCAACTAACATTTAATTTAAACTTCTGCATATTAGTAAAGAGTGAAAAACAGGAAACAGGAAGGGAATTCCAAAGTCTAGCTGTTTGAGGGAAGAAAATATTAGAGTAGAAGCTTTCTGGCATTTAGGGACATCAACAGTCACGGAGTGTAATTCTAAGCAGGTTTGTCGGGGATATGTACGTCGAGGGGGGCACAAGTGCAATGAGTTCATCAGTGCACATTCTGTTAAAATATAAAACAGGCAGAGAGATAAAAAATTGTGGCGATGGGACAGGGGTTGGAGCTTAATTGACAAAGCGGGACCTATTAGATTGAAGAATCTTTTTTTTTACCCCCTATCTGAGAGGGAGAGACTAGTGGTAGATGCACCAGCCTAGATGTGGCATCTAAACTCCATGCAGGGTCGAGTAGTGGTTTTGTAAAGGTACATGATACTCTCGGGTGTGAATAGTCTTCTAGCACAATAGAGAGAACCCACCTTCTTTGCAGCAGCCTTCGCAATGCCCTCAATGTATTTGTTCCAGTTCATATTTCCTGTGAATGTTAGGTTGAGGAGTTTGAAGGGTAGGGGGAGGAAAAGTATTTTGCTTGCTTATAATTCGCTATGGTAGACTGTGTATGCTTGTTAAAATGGGGATAGCTTTCAAGAATTGGTAAAAAAAATTAAATTAGGAAGAAAATAAAAAAGAGAAAAAGACAAGAAATCCAAATAAGCCCCTAAAGAATGGCAGAAGCTGTGCTGACATATTGGCAGTTGTTCTCAACAGGCGACAACATTCACAAAACGAAATGAAAAGAACACCAATTAGTAAAAGGAAGAAGACATATCTACTTTTGATAATTACTAGTAGGAAGACCCGATATTGCCCGGGATAGATGAGGATCACCACTGATGATGATGTTATCCATCGTTTGTGAAACTGATCCCAATCATGCAATTGTTCTATGAGTTCAGAAATGGCTAATCAGTCCGATTCAAGCTCTAGAATATGTCCTGCATGTGGCTCACCTGATCCTGTAGCAGCCTTTTCTAATATTATATTTCTCTTGTGTTTCAGCAATCGTAGCCCCATTGTGGCTTATGGTATGTCAAAAACATCTGTCTTAGGCCAAGGTTTCCCATGAGTTAGAATACAAACTGAACCATTTGAATAAAACTTTCAGGCTATTCTTGAACCGTTTCTGCTATCCCCTTATGGTTCTTTTTCCTTTGGACAACCCAGCATAAAGGAACAGTTTTGGGCGTTTTGAATCTGACATGTGGCATATATGACCTTCTAAATGAACCTGAAACTGGTGCAGCATGGCGTGTACTGACAGGGTGTTTACTCGGTTTTAAACCATCTGTGTTTACTATCTTGTATTACCACTTCGTTTTCTACAATCTATGAGAGCAGGTCATGTGGAAATGGTTCAGTTCCTTTTCATGTCTGGCATATACGATCCAAACTTTTTTTTTTTTGCTCACATTTACCCCTAACAAGGCATATCATCACTTGGACGTAAGAGGCTACTACTATTTAGGACCATACATAGGACAGATTAACAAGATGTTGGTTTACATTACATTTAAATTTCTGCATATCAGTAGAGCCAGGGAAGCAGGTAGCAGGAAGGAAATTCCAAAGTCTAGCTGTTCGAGGGGAGAAACTATTAGAATAAAAAGCTTTTTGGCATTTAGAGACAACAGTGAATGGGGTGATATTTTATTGCTAAACATCTTTTGGGGGGATATGTGCATTGAGGAGGCACAAATGCAACTAGTTCATTAGAACACATTGCATTAAAATATTTTTAAAACAGGAACGGAAATGTGACATTACAGCGATGGGACAGCATTGTATCATCAGCAAATATACTCATCTCGGACAATATTATCAGGGAGGTCATTTATGAATATCAGGAATAATAGTAGTCCAAGGATTAACTTATGAGGCACTCCTGCATTAATGTTATGCTGCTTGAAAATGGTAAGAATCACAGCTCTGTATATTTCAAGTTTTGTCACCATTATGTACTTTTTCACTATACGTATAACACCATAATACTTTGTTTGTTTTTATTGCCATCCTTCTCTCGTTCTGCCCTCTAATATCTTGTGGAAGAAGCTGAAATGTTGGAAAGCATTCTGAATTAATGTCTTACACATTTCATTAAAATAGGATATACGTATTTAAAGTTTTAAAGGGATTCTGCTTCAATCGGTCACTTGGAGATATAGTCACATAAAAATTCTAGTAAGGTAAATATTTGGTACCATTTCTGTCTTGTTCCCAAAATTTTATACAGATAATTTAAAGTTCATAAAAATAGTATTTGATATCACATGACTTACTGCGATCTCTAGGGATTCCACCATTCCATGAAGGGTTAAATAGCAGAATAGACCCAAGCATAAAAAAATCTAGATTTATTGTAAAATGCAAGTATATTAAAATAAACATATTCTATGTCAAATGAAGTTCGGAGAAATTTATCTTGTTTTAACTCTTGCCATATGTTTTTAAACCAATGTGTATATAATATAATTCATTGATGCTCCTGTGCTGTTTTGTGATCCGAGTTTACTTATACAAGAGGAGTACTTATCTCTTTTCCACAGTGAGAAATGTATGGGAACATGTCTTTCGAACTGATATGTGCTTACACAAATTGCAAACAATTTCAATTACGCACCGGTTACCTGCCCTTGTCGTAATTCCCACTTAAGCCGACAGGCGGCGTTTGTCCTACTTCCTGTTCTACTATATGTCTTTCTTTTTCCATTCGAGGTGCCGACAGGAACACACGTTCTTTCTTATCAAGCTGTGATGTAAACACGCATGCGCTATTTTCCCCGCTGTGTTTTGTTAAGGTAAAGATGAATACTCATGTACAAACTCTCACATGCACAATGAACATTAAGCGCATATTCTATGGGGCTGTTGTAAGCACACAGACAATCATCCAGACACATATATTCACAAGAATATATGCGTGTTGCATCTAAAGGATCCCAATTTAAAACGTAAAATCCACAGCTGCTGACCCTTCGGCAAGTACTTTGACGTGAATAATTATTCCGTGGAATTCTGAATGGTATAATTTCCGCTAGAATAATATTCACAACTGTTTCAGTTTCAAGTTGATACAACACACGAATACAAAGCTCAAACAGACAACTCCCTACAGCACTTTAAAGACACGACAAAAGCACACACACACACAGCGAGGTTGGGTCCGTCAGCGGCCCAACCCAACTCAGCAGCAGTAGTCATGTTCACACAGAACGGGTTAGACTACCTGCCCGACAATGGGCGAACCCAGTAGTAACAGCAGCTGCAGCCACTCGCCATTGACACGCTTGAATCCCAGCAATCCAGCTTCTCAAGCCAGCATGTGTTTTTCGTAGCCACTAGCGATGACCTCGTAGCCGTGCCAATTCAAACATCAACTGGATCCCAACCCTCAGCCTGAGACCTCCTACCACCTTTCAGTTTCTTTACGAAAACTAAACGTGAACAGATTTATATTCGTTCACGACAGTACCCACTGTAGAGGACTAGAGTCTATAAATCCTAGTCCCGTTACAAAAGAAAAATAATGGAACGAATAGAATGAAGGAAACAAAGACTCAATTGCTGGAATAGATAAACATGTCGTTTATTTATTGTTGAAAAAAATGAATGTTTTAGATATGACACGTGTTCATGTCCGCGCGGGTGTAACCATCGTTTGTTGCGGGACTGGTGGTGTAGAAAGAAAAAGGAAATGTGCGTTCATCTCACTATCGTTTGTTCGTGCGTGGGAAGAGAAGTGAGTAATATAGTAGAAATGAGAATGATAGCCCAGCATGTAGACAAAGAAGAGGATAGAAGGTTGACATTAGTTAGCAGTCAGCTACGCGAAGGTATTCTCAGGGACAAGTTGTATATATATATATATATATATATATATATATATATATATATATATGGAGAGAGAGAGAGAGAGATTGATAATGTCAATCCAGTTCATGGAGAGAGAAAGCGTATAAAGTGTACGTAGTGTTTGTTAGCTTTTTGTTCCACATAGTAGCAAGTGGTATGAGGCACGCGCGTGCGCGCGTCTGCCGAAACGGCGGTGGCTGGTGCACCGACCACACAACTCGGAAGGCGAGTTGGAAAAGGAAGATGCTGCTTATTGCTCTTGCTTTTATACTTGTTTCCGGTGGTCTTTTGCGCATGTGTGGATTTCCTTTGAAAGGGGAAGTGACGTCGCCCATGTGTACGTACGTGTGCGCGTATATGTGAGTACATGTGTGTACGTTAGTGTGTGTGTATACACGTGAATGTGAGTGTATGTACGCGAACATTAATATTTGTACGTGTGTGGACGTGTGCGCGTATGTTTGTGTGCGCGTATGTATATGACAAGTAATATGGCTTGAAATGTGAACGCGTGTTTTTGTGTGAGACTAGAAAAGGCTCGCGCACCACTGCGTTTGTAATCTCTTCTTTGCCATTGTCGGTTTTAGTCTTTTTCGCGCCTGTGTGATCTTTTAATTGTAAGCTCGATTGCTACCGACATTCGGCCCCCGCAACATACGCATAACAAACATTCTAACTCCATACGCGTATAAACAATGGGCTCATATCCATAACGGACATTTAACTTCATGCATGATATAAACACACACGCGTATACAGGAACACGCTGTGTATTGTTCAATACTTCTGTGTACATAAATAATCCTTGTATATATGTAAATACGTAACTCTGTTTTAATGCTTTTTCTTTCTTCAAATATACTTTGGTGGCAATTACAATAACGGCATATTTTGTGTACCCATTTCTTGCCTAGAGGAGTATGCGACTACACTCTCTTTATTTCTCTACCTAACAAAAGCGGGCACTATTCGCACGCCACAAGGATGGCTAACGTGTCTCATCCTCTACAGATGTGACAAAAGGATCAGAAAGTAGGGATGAAGAATCAGTGCTCTCCGGGATTAAATACTTTCACTTGCAAAATAAAAAATGTATGAACAGCTCCATCGGCATTGTCTGGTAAGGGTGCCTCAGGAGATTAGCAATAAACTACCGAAAGATCAAGTCCCGATTGCTTAGTTCATTTGTTTTTCATTATTTTTAGACTCTATATATATCAATGTTTGGTTTGTCTTATTATATTTATCTGGTTCCTTGTTGGCTTATCTAATACTGAAATAACGATTGCAAACAATCTGTGCTAAATTAGACATAGAGATGCAGTTCGAATGAATACTAAAAGTAAATAATTCTAATTGCTAACCCCCTTTCTTCGGTTCATTTTCATTCGCTCTTTTCATCACTTCATAAATCTACCAAGTTTTCACATGAATATGTTAAACCAAATATTTTGTAATCGGCTTGAAATCTGTTAAACCTTAAAAAGTAACACATATACGTGAAAGTAATAAGCCAGTGCGAACTTCGAAATTCCTATAAGACCTGGCCAAGAAAATCAGTTTTAGAAGAGATTCTGGGCCCGAGATGGCAAGATGAAAGAACGCAATGACTCACGTATCCAGCCTTTATCAGTTTGCACATATTTACACACTTGCAACAGAGGTAAACGCACACACATACACAATGCCATGCTAACAAATATATTATCAACATATTAACTATTCACTCAACTTTTTTATACAAACACGTGTTGAACTATAAACATTTATCAATATAAAAGTATCTTTTTTATTCTTATTTCTTATATAAAAATGTTTTCTCGTAAAATTTCGTATTTCTCCCTTTTTAGTTGCATGCAAGCGACTCTATAAGTCACTCCGTTAGTCCGTCGGTCGGTCGGTCTGTAACACTTTTGTGCTTGGCCTTTTTGGTTAAGACCAAAAATCTGTTGTTAATAGATGCTCTTCTGAGCTTTTTAAGCTTTTCTTGGCCTTTTGGCAAAGATCAAAGTGTAGTATCCGTTCTTACTACATGCTGTACTTATTTTGATATAAATTGGGGGATAACGTTTCTGTATTAATTTAATGTAAAATGATCACCCACTTTACAACCAGTCAGTCTCAAAGCCATTCAAGTCATTCTCCAAATCATTCAAGTTGTTTTTGAAGGATTCCAGTTATTTTTAAAGCATTCAAGTCATTCTTAAGGTCATTCAATTCATCGTTAAGTTCATTAAAGTCATTCTCAGTCATTTACTTTTTATTTATTTAAGTCATTTCAGCCCATTTTTCGGTCATTTTAGTTTATCTTTAAGAATTTCATGTCAATCCTACATTCACGCATTCATTCATTACACGAGAGCACGCGACTAATGGCTATCAGCCTTGTTCATCCATAAAACTATGTTTTAAGTAGTCATTGTTATCTTTTGACTCTTCTATTAATTTAATGTTTCATTTTATTATGGGTACCTTTATAAATATCCTCCATTTTCTTCCATCACTAAAGCATAACTTTTTACTCTAATTCTTATTAAATGTCGGCATGGTTCTTGGCGATACACAAAGATTCTCCACCATAGCTCCTACCAAAGCCAGGGACCACACGACAGATTTATTGTATGCAAAGTGTTAAATACACATTTAAATAAGCTTTTATTACAAAAAAAAATGAACAACAAATTTGATAATATAAAAATCGATATTATTTCCCTACCAACATTATATTTCTTTTGTGTGATTGTAAAAGGGATGTCATATATTATTTACGATATTGTCTTAACTTTTCCTATGTGCTTTCTCTTTCTTCTTTTGTGCATAAATAAAATATGATTAACAAAAAAGACAGAAGTAGAATTGCTCAACCTACAAGTCTTAACAAGAAACAGGACAAAAATAAGAGATTTATATCAAAATATCTATTAATTATAAAACGGTTTCTTTTATCAATAATTATTGTTGTATAATCTTGTCGAAAATTTTATAAATCTTTATATAAAATCGTATTTCTGTCAGTTCGTTTGTTTACAATAAGATTCATATATACAAAAGGTACATTACTTACCTATTTCATTTATTTCTATATATAGTATTATTCTTGCAAAATGTACGGTCAAGAGGTAATTTGCATATTACACTAGGGAAAATCGATTTTACTAAATAGCTGTTTATAGTGAGAGAATTATTTGAAGTGTTCTATTTAAGATTGTTATTTAAAGTTGATTTATATTGATAATATATTTAATTCATTTTTAATTATTATTACCGACATCCATTTTTTAGAAACCGGTTTAGAGTTATTTCCTTTAACTATTATATAAGTTTCAAACGTCGGTTTGTGTGTTTGTTCCTATATCGGCTAAAAACTTTTGTCAGCTGAATCGGACATGTTTGAACCCAGTACCATCTGAAAGAACGATCCATCGGGCGCATAATATCTGAGAATTATAAAAAACGATTAATTCTGTAGTGGTAAACTAAACCATTTCTTGCAAGGGGGTCACTTTTCGCGACGCCATTTTTTGGAAATCACATAAGCGTTTATGTTTATTAACGTTATTTTTTCAGGGTCATGATGTCATAAGTCGTCATGGTACGTTTGGCTAAAGCGTTTTCCAATTAACTTTTTCCTTTCTTTTCCTCTTTCGCATTTCAGGTTCAAGCCTGCCTACACGGCTAATTTTTATTATTTTTTTTACGGGCACTTGTTGCTACTTCAATCGATACAAAAGTTGTTTTGATTCATTTTTGGGAGAGGGGTCCAAGTCGTCAACTACTTCTTCCGTTCTTTTCTGGAGGGGGGTGCTCAATATCCTTAGTATAGCAGCTCTTTCCAAACCGAATTTCATGTCCACCCGGGTAACGCTGGGTATCGATGATAGTATATATGTACTATTATATGTAAGAAACTTTGTGTGTGTAAGAAGTCATTCTCTATAGACTCAGCAATGACTCGACCGATTTTTATGAAATTTCACACGAATGTACTTTATGTATCTGACACTGTTCTTAGAAAGGTATTGTATGGGAATGTCTTCGATAAGTATAGATAATCGAAAAAATCCAATGAAAGAAGGAACAGGCGATTTTAAACAAGGCTAACGCCTTATACAACCTCACATCACAAATGCATTTGAGAAGTTTTATTACCACATAAGCAGAAAGGCCAGGCATATAAAATCAACAGTAAGTTCTTTGATATAACAGGAGAACGTTCGAAATGAATGTTTCTGTTTAAGGCACAATTGAACCATGATACTTGACTTTTTCAATTTACACTAAAATTCAAGCCGTTAATATAAAAAAAATAATGTAATAAAACCAACAGTAGGTTCTCTACAGTGCAATGTAAACAACAATGTATTGTGAACTAGAACAGTGCGGAGAAGGATGTTTAGCTTCTTCTTGGTACACTGCAATGGGTTCACAACTAGAGCAGGCAACCAATCGAGAATTGAAAATAGGTGATTTCATCGATTTTGATGAAATATAGGAGTGTGAAACATACGTTGATCATAATCTATCCCAAGCAATGTTGCGTCTCTTTGCTAGTATATATATATATATATATATATATATATATATATATATATATATATAAGTTACTTTATATGTGTGTATGTGAGGTTTTTCACTATGGACTCCAAAACAGCTACATAGATTCTTTTGGAAATTTCGTACTTTTTGTGCCTGGGAGTGTTCTTGCGTAGGTTTTGCATCAGAATCGATAAGTATTAATTTTGACTGAAGTTAACACTCTTGTCTGCCTAACATTGCAAGTGCATTTGAGAAGTTTTATCGCCACACAAGCAGAAAGCCTGGCATATAAAAATCAATGGTAGGTTCTGTGATAAGACAGGGGCGCATTCAAAATGAATATTTCTGTTTAGAGCACAACTGAACTATGACATTTGACTTTTGCATTTTAAACCTTAATTCAAGTCATTACATAAAAATAATTTCATAAAATCAACAGAAGTTTGTGCACAGTCCGTCAAGTCCATAGTAGCTGGCAAATAACGAACAGGGTCCTGAATAGAAGTGTGTGCTCCATCTCAACCATCATAAATGGACCTGAGGCAATCTTTTCAGCATAAAAAAGCCAACTCTTAGCCAAAAAACAACTCCATACAACAGATTTTTCTGTATGAACGTTGTTCCTTTTCTTAGGAAGAGGACATTTAAACATCCTAATAATATAAAGTCTTCTCTCTTTCCTACTTATAAAATATTTATTTAACACTACGTGGACTTTCGAATCTTATCTTTATACTCATGGGCGTGTTCATTTACTAACACCCTTTTCTTTTATTCTCTATTTATATGTGAACGAATCCGATTCAAGTTGTTTACGAGAGGCGTTCCAAAAATAATGACTCCTATTTCTATTCCACCAGAGGGGATGGCAAAGTGCATTGTTATGATGATTGAACGTATGCATTCATGACCTGAAAGTTTCATATTTATGCTGCAGATATTGCGAACGTAAGATACGTAAAAAACAGCCCTTGTCATGGATGTGCGTCAGAAGCATTGAGAATAGTGGTGACTATGTGGAAAAATAAATTACGAAGCACAAAAAGTTTTCTCGTGGTAATGCTCCCATCTTTGTAGCTTTTCAACTTTTTGGATAAAAAATAGGTTTTAATTTGGAACGACTCTTATACCTGTTAGAATGAGATTTTATCTATTTATTCTAGATTATTTTTCTTTTAAATGAATGATCCAGAAAATTATCTAATCCTGTTTTAATTTGTTCCATTTATAAAAAAAAATCAAATTAAATCGTATCAACGATCTTGAATAATACCGATTCAAGCAACTTCCGGTTTTTAGGCCAACACATAATAATATCCGAGGAATTAAACATATTTTAATGAAAATAATCATTTACAGAGAATTTATTTTTAATAAATATATTTATTTACAGAAAATATACACAAAAATAATACTGAAATTAAAATATTTTTTAATATAATAAATTAAGATGGAAAATTAAATGAACGAATATTTACTTAAAGGTAAAATAATAATTATTTTTTAAATAAAATAAATTAATGAAAAATATAGTGTGGTTTTCAGATTAAGTAACACAGTTACTTCCGTCGAGTTTCAAAACCGGAAGTCGTTGGAGCGAATAAAATATATCACCATAAAATCTGTCAGTGAGACGATCATAATATTAACTTAATCAAGTCATCGCTTGTTGTGTATGGCATGATACGTCATAGGAAACAGACGGTGTTAGTCAATTTAGTAACCTCCATCTAATTAATTTCCGCGGTTTCGTTTATTTCAATTCTGTCTTCAATAATATTCATAAACGAAATTTATTAAAATAAATGTTATTTACTTTTAAGAATTTTTCATATAATTTTTTCAAATAAATATTTATTTACAAACCTTTTTAAATGTTTATTTACAGACATATTTTCACAGAAATAATCTACATTAAATAGAACACATGGATTTTTCACCGGTAATATTTTTTTCAAATAAACAAAAAAGACGCAAATAAACAATTAAAAAAACAATTTACGAATATTCTTATTTATTATATTTAAAAGCAATATTTTCAATCAAAATATGTGCGAAAAGTAAATGAAACAAACAAGAAATCGTGGAACGTAATAGATTAAATAAACATCTATTTGAAGAAAAAATGTTTGCGGATATTCTCATTTATTATCTTTCAAGACAATATTGCAATAAAACTAACAATCGTTGAATGTAATTGGGCGGTTTGAAAAAAATCATAAACATCGTTTTTTTTATTTTTCTACTAGCGAGGGGTACCCGGCGTTGCCCGGGTGTTTTTCGGGGTATGTGAAAAAATCCCGAAAATGTGAAAATAACAGGCGCCCGTGAAAAAAAAAACGAAGCCTTCACGACGCACAGTTGGAAAATAGTAAAGTGTTAAAAAAAAAACAGGTGCGCGTTTTTTATTGACGTGACGGCGATAGGTATTCAGCAGTAAGCATTTTGTGCGGGACAGTTTTGAATGAGGTGAATAAATCGGTGTGTTTGTTTTAAAAACCCCGCTCTCTGTTTATTAGGAGGAGCGAAATGAAAGCTACAGTCTGATATGACGAAGTCGATATTGAACAAACGTTACTTAGCTCTCTTGAGACAACTGGCTTTCGGCCTGTCCCGGAGGGCGCGCAGGCAAGTGGCCTTCGGCCTGTGATTAGAGTAGAGTTTCGCTTTTTTTTAAACCGAAAATCGAATGTAACGCGTGCCGATGCGGGAAATGTCGAATAATTAACGTTTGAAAGTCAATAAAATTAAATAGACAGGCGAGCTCCGTGGATAACTCTGAGATATTACAATTTATAGATTATATAAAAAGTTTTAAGAAGTTGTGGACCGAGCAAGCGCTTCTCTGAAAGAAGCCTTTTGTGGACATCAAGGAAAAGCGTACGTACGTACATACATACATACATACATACATACATTTTCGCTTTTATATATATATAGATAACGTGTCATGATGTAGACAAGAAGAAATAGCTCACGTGATCCTTATCGAAGCCTCGTTTTGGAAATTCCTTCAAATATTTAAACCATAACAAATGATGTGAATCGCGTGCGAACGGAACTTGTAAATGTGTGACCTTTCAAATTACAATTCTAAATTACTGTCAACTGTGAGCGTCGCATTTTAAAAAAAGAAAGGAAAAGAGGAACAAGAATGGAAAGAATGAAACAAAACGAAAAAGGAAAGGCGTATGACAAAGCCGTTGATGCTGGGAGCAGTAACAACATATGCAACTGACCAAGCCAGCTGCACAAAGCGACGTCACATATAAAAGGACATAGCTGTTCGGCAAAGCACGTGTTAGGTGGCGAGACGTGACGAAAAAAACACGCGTTCAAGACACGTGAGTGACGTCATAGCCGAGACGAGACGTTACATGCGGTCAGAGAAGGAGAAATGAACTTTTTAAATATTTAGAAAAAAATTGCAGTGTTGGAAATACTAGATATAAAGGCTTTTGTTAAAAAAAGAAAGAGTCGCGTTTGTTTTCCTTTCTTCTCTTTCCTTGCGACGAAGTCTACAACATGTTTAGTCCGTTAAAATGTAACGACACAGAAAAAAAAAAAAAATTTTTTAAGTATTACAAGCCGGTGACGTAACATGCAAATTAACTATCTTGTTTTTCTCTGCCATGCCAAGTATGCTATGAAAATTTTACTAACATTTCTCGGCGCTTATTGACTTTTATCCTAAAGTTAAAAAAATAATTGCACAAAAGCTTTATTATATGTGTACCAATTAAGTTTTAAAAAGGCTGTACACAAGAATTTGCGCAAATTCATCTAGTATATTTGTTTTTATAAAATAAAATAAAATTTGATTGGTAAACGATTTCTAGCCGGTATTATGATGATGATTGTGTGTTGAATTATGTCGCTTTGCTGTTGACCTTAATAATGGCGGTTGAGACATGTTACCATTAAAATCTGAAAAAAGTATTTTTTCTTGTTTAAAAAAATACTTGATTAATTTGAGCAAATTTTGCATTGTATTTTTAAAACGTAATTACATGAACAATGTTAGGCCATTTTTTACTATCAGTTTTTAATAGTGGAGTAAAGCGATAGGTGTATCAGAATTTTTGTAGGAATTTTTGACACCCCTAACACGAAACTGCGAATAAAATATAAAAATCTCGTAATTTCTCTGTTAAAAGTGGGTTATTTATTTTCTTTATGGATTATACTTCCAAAATAAACTATTAAAGTTGTTTTAAAAGTAATAGAAATATTTTTTTTAAACAGTAATGAATTTTCCGAACTCAATATTTTTCTATTGATTCTATTTTTACGATATTTTCAGGGTCAATGTGAAATTTTATGTTCTTTCCAATAAACCGAATATAATATTTTAGACAAACGTTTTTATTCAAATTCACGCCCCCCATTTTCAAGTTTCTATTAAAAAGTAAATAATTAATTTACTCACAAATTGAAGAGAAAAGGCCAATAAATAATATATTCAAATTAAAAAAACAAAAAACAAAAAAAACGTAGTGTTTTTTAGAATTTTACCTGTAAAGTTTGAAGTTTAAAACCTTTTTTTTTAAACCACGTTATTTGTTTTTTTTGTTTTTTTAATGGAACCTTGGTCCTTGATCCTTTAATTGAAACAAATTAGGGCCTGAATTACATTTTTCGAGGAGTTATAAGCTTGGAAAGACAGGGGGTCGAATAATTCACGCCTCCCATTTTTAAATGTCTATTAAAAAGTAAATAATTAATTTATGTACCAAAGTCTTATATATCACAAATTGAAGAGAAAAGGTCAATAAATTATATATTCAAATTAAAAAAAAAGAACGTTTTTTTAGAAATTTACCTGTAAAGTCCACGTTGTTTTTTTTTTTTGTTTTTTTGTTTTTAATGAAACCTTTGTCTTTGCTCCTTTAATTGAAAAAAAAAGTTAGGGCTTGAATTACATTTTTCGAAGAGTTATAAGCTTGGAAAGATGGGGTGGAATTATTCACTATTTTCACGAAGTTTCTGCTACACCTAGTAAAGCGGGAGCATGTTAAGATAGAGTCGTCAGATCGATTTTTAATAGGTCGTTTAAAGCAAAAACAATATTACGTACTTAATTATTATGTCGACAATAGTAATATATCCAAAAATTACGAAAATTCACGGAGTAGAACAGCTATTGTGTTTTTAGAGAAAACTACGCAAAAGACTCTGCAGAATTTGCGTTTCAAGTTATGTCCCCTGTGCATGCACTCTCCACTGTCTACTTTAAAGCATCTAAAAATATATAATTTTACCCAATTTTCCGTAATAATTATATTTAACTATAAATAAAGTTTTACACGATGAACTTTCGTAATTTATGAATATATTATTATTTTCGACGTGACAATTATACGTCATATTGTTTTTGATTAAACTGACACATTATTTTTTCATAATCCATCTGTCGACCATTTTAACAAGCGCTAGAAAACCTGTAGACATTAAATGCTATTTTGTCGGTATAATAAGCAAAAATAGAAAATGATGCAATTGCGATATGAGGCAGGTCAAATAAATCTGTTTGGTTGAAATGATCATTAGCATCGCAGATAAGAATATTAGAGAAATCAGAGTTAATTTCGGTCCAGTCGAACCCGGCCTTTCATGTTGGCAATTATGTCGGGGTGTGGGGCAGCGAGTCGTGACGTCAGCCTTTCAGAAGAGGGTGGAAGATTACAACACTTGTGCGAGTGTAGAGTGGACGGTAATGAAGGCAATAGGGAGGCGGCGCTAGCTCAGGCCAGGCGTCACGCATCGGTGCCCATTGAAAAGCACTTTATTCTTTTTATAACCGTTAGTCAAAGACTGTTCAAGTATATTACGACTCAATCAACCATTTACTTTATATACATAGTGTCCAGACACACATCGACCAAATACCAAAATCAGACAGTGTGTGTAAATGGGGGTTATGGATACGTCTGTCATCACACATACACGCTAACTGACACTAACGGCGTCACTAGGAAGTTTTCTTCTTTTTTTTTTCTTTTTCGACTCCTTTCTGAAATTTAAATCGCATAAATGAGTTCGAAATGGTTCTTTTTATTACATGCACACACACACACACACACACACATATATATATATATATATATATATATATATATATATATATATATATATAGTGAGAGAGAGAGAGGGAGTGAGAGAGAGAGGGGGAGAACACAAATTTACGATTGTAAAATTATATTTTACATGAATTTATTCTCCGACAAAATACTCAAATAAGACATTAAAATTTCCTTAGTTTTCTTATAATGACGTTGTGTCCGAATTTAACTTAGTAACAGCCAAATTAGACGTATTTAAATACTAGAATCTGTAAAAACCAATTACATAACAATAAGACAAGGATGAAGAAGAGGAAGCAAACCCCACTTGAAATAATTATAAACTGTTATTTAAAGAGGGAAAAATAAATTGAAAGGAGGGGGAGAAAAAATAATAAACCGTATAAAAGACTGTATTTTGACTGCCAAAAAATGTCCCCTTTTTGGCGAACCTTAAAGGTTCTAGTAACAATTTAGGAGCGAGAAAGAATAGAATTAAAAAATAAGAAAAGATTAAGAAAGAGGCAAAACTTTGAGGTAAGAATAGTGTTTTTTAGAAGAAAGGATAATTTGTACGGATTTTTTTTGGAAAGAATTGTCATTCCAGCTTGCGATAACATAAAAATAAAAAATGTCTTGTTTGATTTTCTTTTTCTTTTTTTTTTTCGAATAAATCTGCATCTTCTTCAACGTTTTTTATTCATATTTGTCGGCTTTTACTTGGGGAACAACACATTACTTGACCTGATGTAGCTTCGACAGCTTAGTCGAACAAAAAATTATTAGAGAAGGCTCTTTCCTCTTGCTGCCCCATTGAAGATTATACACTTTCCTTTTCGCTTCGAATATTTCCTAAGGAACAAGCAAATTATTGTTGTTTGCATCGTCACTTTTTCACTCGTCTGAGGTTTAACATTTTTACTTATTTCTTTTCCTCTAGACAGGACTTTTGACTTGACTTTTTAAGATTTTTCTGTCTTAACTCAGCCGGCATTTTTCTCTTCATTTTCGTCGCCTATACGAAAATTTAACTGACGAAATAGAACTTTCATCTAGAGCCTCCTGGTGTCTCGCCACGATAGGTTACTATATCCAGGTCCGATATTTCAAACAACGACCTTTCACTCCCAAAGGCCAAGGCATCAACTGCCTTTTTTCACTTCCATGTGCATATGTATATATATATTAAAAAGTTTGACTTGTGTCCAGGTAACATACATCTATATTTTCCAGTGTTTAGGCACAAAATTGGAGGAGCAATTTGGTAGAGTCTGTAAAGGTCAATTCTTTCAACTTTTATCTCTGTCAGCCAAATCTTCGACCCCAAATGAATTAAAACGCTTGCTGCATGTCTGAATACCCCTTATGTAAAATTTAAAATGTTAAGACCCAAAATTGGCTGAATAGTTTGCTAGAGACCGCAAAGGAAAAATCTCTTGAACTTTGACCCCTTGGCAGCCAAATTTTCGGCCAAAAACCGATTGAAAAGCTTGCCCTATATCTAAATACATAAACTGTATGTAAAATTTCAAATGTTTAGACCGACAATTAGCTGGGTAATTTAGTAGAGTCAGCAGAAGTCAAATTTTCAAACTTTGACCCCAATTTTGAGACTTAACATTTATTTTTTGGGGCTCAAACAAATTAAAAAGTTTGATCCATATCCAAGCAACCTACATTTTAAATTTCAAGTGTTTAGACCGAAAATTGGCGAAGGAGTTTGGTAAAGTTTTCAAAGGTCAAATCGTTGAACTTTCACCCCTTGGCAGCCAAATTTTTGACTCCTTGAAAGCCAAATTTCTGGCAGTAAACCGATCAAAAAGATTTTCCCAAATCTCACTACTCCTTATGTCAAATCTCGAATCTCTAGACTGAAAATTGACAGAGTTATTTGGTAGGGAAATGTACAGAGACACACACTTTCACATATACATAGATATAGCATTTCAGCCCGGCGTTGACCGGGTGTTTGGAGGTGTGTGTTGAAAAAAAAAGTGGTAGTAGGAAAGCAGGCTTGAACCCGTACCACAAAGGAGGAAAAGAATGGGGGAAAAACGTGGCGTCTTTGCTGTTACGACCACCGCTAAACCGGAAGTGATGTAGCTTTTAATTAAGGCTAGACAATCGAAAGGAGAGGATGACTTTCGAAAATATCGATGAAAAAAGCAACCCTCCCTATAGAAAAGTTCCCAGTTGAAGGTGGAGATGATAATGATTTTAGCCAATTTTTCGATATTTGTCGTCTGAAAGGTCGACCTTCAAAACGATACAGATCTAGTAAAAATCCGTCGCCTCTGTCGAAAGTTTTGGGCAGACATACATACATACATACATACATACATACATACATTTATATATTGGTAGCTCAAATTTTCGATCCAAACCGATGAAAAAGCTTGCCCTATCTCTTAATACTCTTTATGTAAAATTTCAAATGTTTAGACCAGAAACTGTCTGGGTAATTTGATAGAGACCGAAGCGGTTAATTTTTAAAAAAATTTGACCCCTATTATGACCCCTTTACATTTATTGTTTTGGGCTCAAATCAAGTTATTAAGTTAGATCCATATCCAAGGAACCTATATCCAAAATTTCCAGTGTTTAGACTCAAAATTGACGGAGGAGCTTGGTAGAGTTCTCAAAGGTCAAATCGTTGAATTTTGACCCCTTAACAGCCAAATTTCTGGGCGAACACCGATCAAAGATTTTTCCAAATCTCAGTACCCTGTTTATTAAATTTCGAGTCTGTAGACTGAAAATTGAGAGTTACTGTTTGGGGCAATGTACATAAACACACAGACACTTTCACTTTTATAGATATTCTAGCATTTTAGCCCGGCGTTGCCCGGGTGTTTGGAGGTGTATGTTGAAAAAAAAAAAAAGCAGTCAATTTTTTTTAACTTTGACCCCTATTATGACCCCTGAACATTTATTGTCTTGCGCTCAAATCAAGTTATTTAGATCCACGTACAAGGAACCTATACCTAAAATTTCTAGTGTTTAGACCCAAAGATGTCGGAGGAGTTTGATAGAGTTCTCAAAGGTCAAATCGTTGAACTTAACAGCCAAATTTCTGGGCGAACACCGATCAAAGATTTTCCCAATTCTCAGTACCCTTTATATCAAATTTCGAGTCTGTAGACTGAAAATTGACAGAGTTATTGCGTAAGGAAATGTACACAGACACACACAGAAACGTTCAATTTTATAGATATATAGATAGATAGATTCTTCACAACTTACTCTCTCTTTTTTTCTCTCTAAGTATATTTTATATAATGAAAAAAAAAAACAGTTTGCCACACTAATTCCTTCTTATAAAAACTTAAATTTATCTTTCTTTTTCTTTTTTTCTTTTAGTGGGGGGTTATTTAAACAAACTGGGCCACAGCAATGCGTGGCCGGGTTCGGCTGGTTAAAAATAAAGCAGCTGAAACTGATTACCCCCTCCTCTGCTAGTTAACTGACCAGATTAATATCCCAAAGTTTGAATGATAGATTGCTCTACTCTGATTAGATGTGTTTTATTGTTTTTTGAGCAGTGTGTGTGTATGTGTGTGTATATCTTTATCCCTCTGTCCGTTAAGGTTTTTCTCGGGAACTACGCGGCTAATCCACGTGAAATTGTGAATAGACCTTATTTATAATAAGTTGTAGCGATCTAAATATTATTCTATCCGCTTGATGCACAGTAAGGGATTAATAAGCATTAATATGAACTACTCACCACAATACCATATGTACTCTTACTTTTCTCGGAAACTATTGGTCCGATCTGACTGAAAATTTGTATAAACCTTTGCAATACAATGCAGAAAATTAAGTATTAATGTATCTGTTTGATGCACAATTGGAGATGAATAGGTATTTATAGGTAGTTCATGCAAAAATGAGCAACAAATGTCATTATATTCAAGCATCAATTTGATATAAGGCACGCATTCTAAGTCACCATTCAGAATGAAATAAAGAATTTTGAAATAGATCGCGTTGATAGCTTAAAGAAGATAAGATCAAGGAGAAAGCTGTGATCGATCTAACCAACAATTATTGCTGACACACCTGGCTTTTGTTCCATTTGCAGTCTCATCTGCAAATCACTCGCTGGACGGAAATTTCGCAATCGCAATAAGGATTCGAATTGATTTTATTTTTAGATATTCATTCATCGAAATTAACGAGGATAGTCCATCATTATATGTATATATATATATATTTGGATACGTCTGATTGAATACGACGAAGTTATTCATTTTCCGATCTACTTGAATATCTTTTCCATTTGCCGAGTGGTCTTTTTAATTTCGGCAGGCATCTATATAGAATAGCGCCCAAAAATCTATCGGTGCACCCGAAAGCACTCAAGAAAAATATGGCCGAACAACAACTTTTGGACGCCATTCTATATAATATGCCTGCCAAAATTAAAGAGACCGCTCGGCAAATGGAAAAGATATCCAGAAAGATCGGAAAAAGCAATAACTCTGTCGTGTTCAATCAGACATGCCTAATTAATGACTTGCTGCCCAAATATATATATTATATATATATATACCTGTCGGTCCTGGATATGACCTTAAACTATATCCGATGGTAAGACCCCAGTTTGCGGGCTTTGGGGAGTGTGGAGCCACTCTTTAATTGACATTGTGCCCAGGGCCAATCTGACCTGGAGTGGTAGTACCTGTTAGGGTCCCAACTATGGGTTAAATAGAAACCAACTTAAAAAAAAACAAATATACTCTATTGAAAAATTGTTCTTCAGAATCACTGGATTCGACATTAAATAACCTGAAAAGGGTTGATATGCCGTAAAACAAAAACAAACAGACAAACAAACAAATAATATACACCTGTCATCTCGTTTTTTAAAAGATGGTAAGAAATGATTTGCTGAAATGTTATTATTTCTATTGGCCGGTTTAACGTAAAATATTTTCCTGTAAAAATTATTCTTCTTATTTATAAGAGAGAAAAGGCTATTTTTAAGATGGGATTTTCTCGATTTACGATACTTATCAGTTGAATTTCTCTAGAAAGCCTATCTAAGAACTTGGTATTGTGTTAAATTTGCAAAAGATAAGCTCAGCCGTTTCGCTACTCATAAGGAACTCACATACAAAGGGACATATAATAGTCAATGTTTTTGTTCAGTCTCGAAAGTCAAAGGATACTCTCGTAGGGGTAGCTGTGCTTGTAATTGGGATGCAAGGGTTGCGCAATCTCCAACCACACCTCTCCTGAATCGGCACTGTTTGAGCCAAGTGGCAAGACGACTGGAAACAATGCCGAGATAAACGGAGAGCACATACATGTACCTGGAAATCCCAAATGACCACCCATTTAGTACTGACCAGGTTCAACGCTGCTTAACTTCGGTGATCCAGTGGGAACCTGTGTGTCAATGTGATTATGCTGTATGAGACTATCAATAGAGATTTAAATGATTTATTTTGAACCTAATTGATTATTTGATATATTTTCGAATTTAATTGACTTTTCAGGCTTTAATCAAATCAGATCGCAGTTTGTTTAGACCTTTAAAGCGTATAACTTTATTAATCATATTTAACTAACTTTTTGGATTTAAAGTTTATTCATTAACATTTCGGATTCAGATTTTAGATTTTGGACCTCACGGAATACAACTTCAGTAATTAATGATTACGGTTTTTACTTTCACTATTTTATTATTTTTGATTTTATTAAAAAAAAGATCTTTTCACATATTTTCTAATTCATGCAAATCATTTTTTTTTTACTAATGTTTATCCTCTCATGAAAAAAGTCTATCTTTGAAACTGTAATTGTTAAGGAATTTTCTTGATTATAATTCGTTGTTTGAATCTTTGATGGATTAATAAATACTAGCAGGGCCCATGGAAATTCCACGGAATAAAAAATATATTTAATCAACAAATATGTTTTTATAAAGCTGATATTTTTCTGGGTAATGCAAAACATTATTTTTTGGACAGAAAAGCCAATAACGCACAGCAAATACGAGTTTATTTACATTTCTCTTAAAATAATGTTCATTGTATTTTAAATATAGAACTAACCTAAATGAGATGAATTAAAAAGTACTAATACATACTTAGAAAATAATATTGTGCTACATAGTTCAATACAAATAATAAAATCGTACAAAAAGACAATCTTTAATTTACCTTTTTAGTCCAGCACCTCTTTTGCATACAATGTTTTTCAAATTTTTTTTTTTTTATGCAACGTTGCACTAGCTTATTTCTTTGATGAAGAATTGCTGCATGTCGAAATTACGAGTTCCTTTCTCACATTATTACAACGATAATCAGATCTTATTATGATATTCGAAAAGGTTACATCGAAGGGAGGTCACTTCTTGTCCATGGTTGCTAGATTTGCCTTTATAAAGCCTAATTTTGTGAATTTTTTTTTTTTTTTTTTTAAGCAGTATGGCCTTCAACAATTGTATTTGACCTTTTTTCAAAGCATAACGTCTGAACAAAGAAAGAATGTTAAATAAACTGCAATTTCGATTTTTTTCTTCCTTTCTCTTGCGCTTTAAGACATTGGAGACATTTTCTCAAATAAAAACCATATAATAGATTCTGATAAAATTTGGTTTGGTTATTCTATTTTATGGCATATCAACCCTTTTTAAGTTATTTAATGCTGAATTCAGTTCTTTATACAGGGTGAGTCACGAGAACCGGATGTATATTCAATGTTTGAAAGTATTCGAATGTTTGAAAACAGTTTCCTTCCTGAACTTCACAGACGGGGAATGAATAGGGAATAATTATGGTTTCAACAAGATGGGGCCACTGATAACAGAGGGAGAGCGTCCATGACTGCTGTTCGAGCTGCATTCCCTAATTATGTCATTTCATGCTTGGAGATCTCTGGTGGCCTCCGCGCTCGTGCGATTTTTTAAATCACGCGCCTGTGCTGGGAAACCTCACACACTTGAAGAATTAAAGACTTCAATATGTGAAAATATCCAAAAAAATTGTTGAAGAAACTTTACTGAAAGTGGAGGCTAACTTTTAAAAGTGTCTTCAAATTTGTGCTCGTGAAAATAGCCATTTGGCAGACAAATTTTTTGTGCTTCTAAATATTCCATAATGGTATAGTTTACACTCGTGAGCAAAAAAATGGGCCAAACAAATTTTATACATTTTATTGCACTAAAAACTGTATTGAACAAGGAAACATAAACAAGACTAATAACACAGAACAAGACATTTATTTTAATAAATGCTTAGGATTGAATCGCATTCCCTTTTGATTTCTTTCAAAGATCAAGCCTTTTAAATATGTTCTCAACCAAAGTGGAACATTGCGAAGAGGAGATGCTATTCCATTCGCTTTGCACAGCTTCCCATAGTTTGTCATTATTCGAAAAATTTCTTCCACCAATGCACGAAATATTATGGACCAAATATTCTAGATTGGGTTTAAATCGGGACTTTGACCTGACCAAAATATCACATTAATTGAATTATCAGAAAACCATTAACTTGTGACTTAAGCAGTGTGTGCAGGGGCATTATCATGTTGAAAAATAATGTTCTGTGGGATATTCCCAACTTCTGGATACTTGGTAACAGTTTCTAATATTCGAATGTATTCCTTTGCATTGATTGACTTCTCACATCTAATAAGTTCCCCAACTCCTGCTGCAGTAAAAGTTCCCCATACCATTATCCCTCCATTCCCATATTTAACTATAGTTTTTATGCAACTCTCTCCAGTTCTTCGATTGCAATGTTCGGGAACATCAGGAGCATCACTAACAAGACAAAATCTTGATTCATCTAACCAGAAAACATTCCTAAACTAGTCTGTATCTTTCTTGCCATAACATGAGAAAAATCCCTTTCTATCATTGATGTTCTTCTTAGATAAAAAATGGCTTCTTTGCACACCTTTTAGAAGAAAACCCCATTTCTTTCATTCGTCTAGATATTGTATATCTAGAAAAAGAATTTCCAGCCCCCGTTTTGAATTCTTTACTATTATCAACATAAGTTTTTTTTCAATCCTTCAAAGCAGTTAATTTAAGCCTGTGGTCGTTCTTCAAAGTGGATGACGCTTGACTTCGAACCTTCAACCAATTTGCTTCACTACAGAAAGAGATGTTTTCACATTTTCTTTTCTTAAAATATCAAAAATTTGCTTATGTCATTTTGGACTGCCTTAATCCTGCAATTCGGTTTTTTATATCCTCGTCAAGATGCGGTCTTACCATTTTTAGCATTCATTTTTCCACTTGTTATTATATGTTATAATAATAATGATCTGCAGAATAGAAATTTTCAATTAAATTTAACAAAAATTCATAAAAAATATTGAAAAATCGATTTCTTTCTTCTTTCACTCTTGACCCATTTTTTTTTTTTTTTTTTTTGCTCATGAGTGTAGTAAATGATGTTATGTACATTATAAAATTTTGTTGAAACATTCGCAGAGTTTTGTTTTCCTTAAAATCATCCGTTATCCGTGACTCACCCTGTATCTTCAGATATTTATTCAGAGTGTTTGGTTTGGTTGTTTTACGGTATATCAACCTTTTTCGGATTATTCAATGTTGAATTCAATAATTTTGGAAAAACTTTTATGCTTCAAATTCTTAATATATTTAAATATTCATTGTGGTGTTTGGTTTGATTGTTTTGTAGATGAAAATTGTTTCTGATTTCAATTTTGCAAAACATGTTTGAGTTTTGTAAAGGGAAAGGATAGAAAACAATAACATCAATGTTTAGTGCATTTTAGTCAGGGAGTCAGTAGCATCAGATGGCCTAACAAGTATTATCACTCTGAGCCAAAGTGGACCTGGAAGCAATGGTAACTAAGGGACAATCCACATTCCCCACAACAAATACGGATTCATTCTATTTTGATTTAAATCTTTGTTCTGCTCAGCAAATTAATTAATGTCAGGTTTGAACCATGCCGGGACGAGTACATTACTTTCAGAAATACCCTTGGGAAAGATATGAACCTATATATCTATCCTCCAGCAATGAATTAAATAGTAGGGTAGACTAGACTCTAAAACATTGGTTGCACAATGAATCTAGGATAAAGAATATCCCCAAAATAACAAACTTTTTCTAATTATTTTATTGGTTACAGTCGTTGTGGAATTTTACTTACGACTAGACTCCAGAAGTGTCAATTAAGGAGTGGTGAAGTTGGTGATTGTGCAACTTTTGCTTCCTTATATGGAGCATCTGTTGCCTCTAGAGATTGAAAGGAGGTCTAATATACTAAGCCTAATCTCCTTTCATTAGCCTTTCATTTAATCAATTTAAGCCATTGTTTAATCCCTGAGGAGACGATCAAGGTTGTCAAAATGTAGATTAATCTGCATGGGGTTTTTCCAATGTTTATATAATTTCACTTATAAAAGTTCTACATATGTATTGAGCACTCTTGAAAAATTTTCCTTGTTTTAGTTCAATAGAGCTGAACTTATTTAATTATATGTGTGTGTGTGTGTGTGTGTGTGTGTGTGTGTGTGTGTGTGTGTGTGTGTGTGTGTGTGTGTGTGTGTGTGTGTGTGTCAGTCATTACTTCTTTTTTGCCAATTCAGCAGACAAAGAAAATCGGTATAAAAAAGAACTAGACTACGACGAAGAAGAAGAGGGTGCAGCCAGACAGCAGGGAGAAGGAATTAGGGTTGGCGCGTGTCTCGGAGCAGAGGTAGGTTGTAGCTGCTGAGGTGCATGGAAGAGGAAGAGGAGGTGCTACCAATTTATCTATCAATAAAGTCTTGGACACTTGCCTGCTACTCAGCCGAACCCACAGTGGCGGCGGTGGCCAGGGAGAGGGAAGAAAAGAATTGGTGGCAGCAGATAGCAGTCAGAGTTCCTGAATACTTGCTGGCTTGCCGCCGCATACAGGAACCAACGGAAACCAAAAAAAGGAACCTGAAAACTTTCATTATAAGAATTAGCTTCATAAATGTACACAGTGCAGGCGAGTAAGGGTGAATTGTTGGTATCGTATCGGAATCAATTTTGGTAAACGCAACGGACATATCATGTCGTGTGTTAGATCAGTTTTTATAAAGGACAGATCATCCTCGTTAGAACAGGTGCTGTAGAATTGTGGCATAGAGAAAATATAGTTATTAAACGAAAATGTCGAGAAAGAAATATCTTATTCATAATTTGTGAAAGCACCTTCCTTTATTCGAAAAACCACAGCAATCTATATATTAATAATAAAATACCTAAGTTTACATAACCAATATATAAAATGTGCAAAGCAGATTTTGTGAAAAAATAAACATTTATTCGTCTGAAAGCAAACATTTCGACGATCATAGTCTTCGTCAGAATTTGGAACAGTTTGAGCATTCTTTTCTTTCTTTCTCTCTCTCTCTCTATATATATATATATAAGAGAAAGAAAATCAAAACTAAGTTGAAATTTACAATCAAAATTTATTGTTCGACTGAATACTCCCAAAAACAATGAGCTCTACTCTCTATTGCGTACTGAGCTTTTTTTTATTTAGTTGGGATTAAATTACCTATATATATATATATATATATACTTATATTTATATTAGATTGAAGTTTACCATTGCGTATATCAGTTAAACACTACATCCTTTTGATTTCATTACTTTATATATATATATATATATATATATATATATATATATATATATATATATATATATATAAAACAAGAAAAATAATTATGGGAATAAAAATTGAATTACAATACGAGGGGCGTGCAATAAGTAATGCTCCTGATCCACTTCCAGTTGTCTGATCTTGCTGAAATTTTGCATGTGTAATGATTTATATTTCTACGGGTTATATGGGAAATTACAGCTCTGAACTAATTGTGGTTTATGTTTTACAGATGTTTGAACTGAGTCAGGCGTGAAATGGAGCCTGTTGAATGTCGAGCAGTGATCCGGTTTTTGTATTTAAAAGGACGCACACCACAGGAGACTTTTGATTAAATGAAAGAAACATGTGATGATAATGCCCCATCATATGACCTTGTAAAACGCTGGCATCGTGAATTCAAACATGGCCGGAACTTTATGGAAACAGCTCCCAGACCTGGTCGCCACCCTTCTGCCATTGATGAGGCATCTGTCCGTCAAGTTAAGGCTGCCATTTTGGAAGATCGGCGCATTAATATTCGCCAAATAGCCCAAGACGTCAAGATTAGTACATGGTCTGTGGAAACTATCATTGATGACCATTTGCATATGCTTAAGGTGTCTGCCAGACGGATTCCCAGGTTGCTCACACCATTCCAGAAATGAAAACGCGTTGAGTGCTCGAGGATGAATTTGAAGATGTGCCAACAAGATGAGTCAAATCTTTCAAAAGATGATTACACAGGATGAAACCTGGGTCCATCATTATGAACCAGAGATCAAAGCCCAGTCAATGCAGTGGAAGCACTTGGACTCCCCACCTCCAAAGAAGGCAAGGGTGCAGCCCTCTGCTGGCAAGGACATGCTTACAGTCTTCTGAGACCAGGACGGAGTAGTGATGACAGATTTCCTGGAAAAGGGTACCACAATTACAGGAGCCTATTATACTTCACTTTTGAGGAAATTATGGGAAGCTATCAAAATCAAGAGGCGGAGCAAGATCAGCAAAGGTACCCTCCTCCTGCAGGACAACGCTCCGGTCCACAACTTGCATGTCACCAGATCAGAAGCACGGGCGTGTGGTTATGAAATCCTCCCCATCCTCCCTACTCTCCTGACCTTGCACCCTCTGACTTTCACCTCTTCCCAGCCATGAAGTTGTTTTTGAAAGGAAAGCGTTTCCCAGATGATGCAGCCTTGATTTCTGAAGTCACGTCGTGGTTGGAAGACCAACCTGAGGTGTTCTACAAAAACGGTCTCCAGAACTGCATCAAACGATGAAAGAAATGCATAACTCTGGGTGGTTCCTATGTAGAGAAAGACTAATAACTGTGCCAAGTTTCGTTGCTCTACTGCTATGAGAATTGGGTCAAGGGCATTACTTATTGCACGCCCCTCGTATACATCCAACTAAATTTAAATGAATTATAATAAACAAATCTTTAACTCCTTGATTTTCAACAATAAAAACTGTTCATGAAAAGACTAAAATTAATAAGAAACGTCCTATAAATTTGAAAATATATTTTTAAAAAATACATATTAGAATTTTTTTTGTGAAACAAAAAGCGTTTTCAATAGAAAAAAAAAACATATCAATAAGTCAATCGATTAATTAGTTAGCCACTTAATTAGTTCATGAAATCCGTTAAGCCAAAGAAAGGATCCGGAATCCAAGTGTGAATGGATTATAGTGTAATGTTTGTTGAAATTTTAAAAATAATATAGTACTCAATAAGATCCACACTGAATAAAATGTGTGCATGGAATATCGTAAAATCGAAAATGTCATAAAATTAAATGATATTGTACATCACAAGATTTAATGAAATTGTACACCACAAAATTTAATGAAATTGTACACCACAAAATTTAATGAAATTGCACACCACAAAATTTAATGAAATTGTACACCACAAAATTTAATGAAATTGTACACCACAAGATTTAATGAAATTGTACACCACAAGATTTAATGAAATTGTGCACCACAAAATTTAATGAAATTGTGCATCACAAAATTTAATGAAATTGTACACCACAAAATTTAATGAAATTGTACACCACAAAATTTAATGAAAATGTACACCATAAAATTTAATGAAATTGTACATCAAAATATTTAATGAAATTGTATGCCACAAAATTTAATGAAATTGTACACCACAAAATTTAATGAAAATGTACACCACAAAATTTAATGAAATTGTACATCAAAAAATTTAATGAAATTGTATGCCACAAAATTTAATGAAATTGTACACCACAAAATTTAATGAAATTGTACACCACAAAATTTAATGAAATTGTACATCAAAAAATTTAATGAAATTGTACATCAAAAAATTTAATGAAATTGTACACCACAAAATTTAATGAAATTGTACACCACAAAATTTAATGAAATTGTACACCACAAAATTTAATGAAAATGTACACCACAAAATTTAATGAAATTGTACACCACAAAATTTAATGAAAATGTACACAACAAAATTTAATGAAATTGTACATCACAAAATTTAATGAAATTGTACACCACAAAATTTAATGAAAATGTACACCACAAAATTTAATGAAATTGTACACCACAAAATTTAATGAAATTGTACACCACAAGATTTAATGAAAATGTACACCACAAGATTTAATGAAAATGTACACCACAAGATTTAATGAAATTGTACATCAAAAAATTTAATGAAATTGTATGCCACAAAATTTAATGAAATTGTACACCACAAGATTTAATGAAAATGTACACCACAAGATTTAATGAAATTGTACATCACAAGATTTAATGAAACTGTACACCACAAGATTTAATAAAATTGTGCATCACAAAATTTAATGAAATTGTACACCACAAGATTTAATGAAATTGTACGCCAGAAAATTTAATGAAATTGTACGCCACAAAATTTAATGAAATTGTACACCACAAAATTTAATGAAATTGTACACAAGATTTAATGAAATTGTACACCACAAGATTTAATGAAATTGTACATCACAAGATTTAATGAAACTGTACACCACAAAATTTAATGAAATTGTACACCAAAAAATTTAACGAAATTGTACACCACAAAATTTAATGAAATTGAACACCACAAAATTTAATGAAATTGTACACCACAAATTTAATGAAATTGTACACCACAAAATTTAATGAAATTGTACACCACAAAATTTAATGAAATTGTATACCACAAAATTTAATGAAAATGTACACCACAAAATTTAATGAAATTGTACACCACAAGATTTAATGAAATTGTACATCAAAAGATTTAATGAAATTGTATGCCACAAAATTTAATGAAATTGTACACCACAAAATTTAATGAAATTGTACACCACAAGATTTAATGAAATTGTACATCAAAAGATTTAATGAAATTGTACACCACAAGATTTAATGAAATTGTACACCACAAGATTTAATGAAATTGTACACCACAAGATTTAATGAAATTGTACAATACAAGATTTAATGAAATTGTACACCACAAGATTTAATGAAATTGTACACCACAAGATTTAATAAAATTGTGCATCACAAAATTTAATGAAATTGTACACCACAAGATTTAATGAAATTGTACACCAGAAAATTTAATGAAATTGTACGCCACAAAATTTAATGAAATTGTACACCACAAGATTTAATGAAATTGTACACCACAAGATTTAATAAAATTGTGCATCACAAAATTTAATGAAATTCTACACCACAAGATTTAATGAAATTGTACGCCAGAAAATTTAATGAAATTGTACGCCACAAAATTTAATGAAATTGTACACCACAAAATTTAATGAAATTGTACACAAGATTTAATGAAATTGTACACCACAAGATTTAATGAAATTGTACATCACAAGATTTAATGAAACTGTACACCACAAAATTTAATGAAATTGTACACCAAAAAATTTAACGAAATTGTACACCACAAAATTTAATGAAATTGAACACCACAAAATTTAATGAAATTGTACACCACAAATTTAATGAAATTGTACACCACAAAATTTAATGAAATTGTACACCACAAAATTTAATGAAATTGTACACCACAAAATTTAATGAAATTGTATACCACAAAATTTAATGAAAATGTACACCACAAAATTTAATGAAATTGTACACCACAAGATTTAATGAAATTGTACACCACAAGATTTAATGAAATTGTACATCAAAAGATTTAATGAAATTGTATGCCACAAAATTTAATGAAATTGTACACCACAAAATTTAATGAAATTGTACACCACAAGATTTAATGAAATTGTACATCAAAAGATTTAATGAAATTGTACACCACAAGATTTAATGAAATTGTACACCACAAGATTTAATGAAATTGTACACCACAAGATTTAATGAAATTGTACAATACAAGATTTAATGAAATTGTACACCACAAGATTTAATGAAATTGTACACCACAAGATTTAATAAAATTGTGCATCACAAAATTTAATGAAATTGTACACCACAAGATTTAATGAAATTGTACACCAGAAAATTTAATGAAATTGTACGCCACAAAATTTAATGAAATTGTACACCACAAGATTTAATGAAATTGTACAGCACAAGATTTAATGAAATTGTACACCACAAAATTTAATGAAATTGTACACCACAAGATTTAATGAAATTGTACGCCACAAAATTTAATGAAATTGTACACCACAAGATTTAATGAAATTGTACACAAGATTTAATGAAATTGTACACCACAAGATTTAATGAAATTGTACATCACAAGATTTAATGAAACTGTACACCACAAAATTTAATGAAATTGTACACCAAAAAATTTAATGAAATTGTACACCACAAAATTTAATGAAATTGTACACCACAAGATTTAATGAAATTGTACACCACAAAATTTAATGAAACTGTACA
>NC_136483.1:22309377-22316877 GCF_053919585.1 Euprymna scolopes | reverse complement strand
GCTCGCTAAAAAAAAATTGTTAATTTATTTATCAAAGATTTTAAAATGGCTTTTTTTTTCGTATAAATATTAAAAAAAATGTTTGTTTGTTTTTCTTAACTTAAATTAATTATTTTACTTAACATATTCACCGATTTTCACACTTCAAAACTCAAAAGCGGGATAATTAAACACAATCGAAGTTTTGATATTCAGACATCAAAATAAGGTATGCAAACAAGTTTGTTTTAAATCTATAATGCCCTCCCTTACAACAACATAATATGTTTTGTTCAGATTCAGATGATTATTTTAAGCATATTTGGAACCCCCTCAAAACAAAGGGGGGGGGGTTGTAAGCAAATAAAATATATATATATAAATATTGTTTATGAAAAATAAGTACACTGTTATAAAGTTCATTCTTCTCTTAATAATCGCTGAAAATTTCGTATTGATTGGATAATTACCTGATTTTTGTAGATTTTTAAAAAGACGGTCCGTCAAAAAGTACTTACCTGCCCCCCCCCCCCCCGTTTTGGCGGTGCCTACCTTTTACTCTAAAAGCTTCTTTCTCAGAACTGCAGGACTTTGGAATTCTCTTCCGGTTTCCTGCTTCCCCAACTGTACTGACATGCAGAAGTTCAAGTGTAATGTGAACAAACATCTTGCTGCTAAACTCCTTACATAGTACCCCTACAATTTAGGTCCCTGATAGTAGCCCCCCTACATCAAAGTGGCAACGTGCCTTGGTGAAAATGTAATAATTTTTTTTTTTTTTTTAAATTTCAAAGTTTAATTCATCAATGCTTTATTTAAAATTTGTTTCTGCCAAAGAGAAGTTTCTTTTTACTGCGGATGAAAAAACAAAAACACTTACTTACGAGAAAAAAAAACCCTCATAAATTTGCAATTCAAGCTAAAAATGTTCAACTTAATTCAAATCAGAAATTACTTGCTATTCGTCAGTTTGACGGCTTAAAATTACTTTGGAATAATACAACCTCGATAGTAACCACAAATTATTACTTTTTTTAATCGCCACTTTTTGGTTATTATTAACTAGTCTGCACTATCCATCAAAAATAGTGAGAAGAAATATGCTTCGCTGGTGTTTGCACTGATATTCAAATAAAAATCATAGAATTTACATCAATAATACAAGGTTTCAGTACTTGTGCATATTGTTTTTTTAGGACAATTTTTTGTTTTTATTTTTGAGGACCTCCACTCGGATCAGGGGGAGACAATTCAAGTTCTTAATATTTTTCACAAAAAAATTATCTGAAAATGTTTTGCGCAACGTAAACGCAAAACAAAGACACTAAATTAAAACAATAACACAAAATAGAATATTAATTAAAATTTATTGAATTAAAATATTTTTTCTTAAGTTCTAGAAAATGATTAGAATTTCAAAATAAATTACAACAGGCATTTTAACTATTTTTTTCTGATATGAATGAAAGTAAGCATTATATGAAAATGACATGTTTTTCATGAACTTTTTCATGACCAGTCTAAGAAAAGAAAATTCTGAAATGAAAATCTTGTCATTATATGAAAATGTATTACTTTTAAAATCGATAAAAACTTTTGAACAGTCATTACTGGAAAATGGCTGACTTTTTTTTTCTCTTGTTTTTACTAATTTTAAACTTTCGTAATAAATAAAAATCATAAAGATTTATAAATAATTTTGAACAATCATTACTGAAAAATGTTAAGGATTCTTGAATTGTCTACCCCTGTTCAGGGTGGTGGGTCTTCAAAAATGAAAAAAAAAAAATCATATCCTTAAAAAACTAAACTGCACAAGTATGAATTTTTATTTCGGCGCTTCTACACTATTGGGACGAAATTTCGGAAATCGTAATACTGAATTTCATATGTAAACAATGGTATCTCCGTATTCCTCGTATTTTTAAGATGATTATATCCAAAAATTACGAAAATCGATAAGGTAGAAAATTATTTATTAAAGAAAATTTTTAAAAAATAGAATTTGAGGAAAACGATCGTAAGACACATGAGAGTTCAAAAGGGCGGTAACTTTCCGTTTTGATTTAAACAAGATGGCGGCAATTTTTCAACTGCTAACCCGATTAAAGTTGTTTAGTTTAATAATTCAGTAATATTCAGGTAGTTTCGACTGCATAATTTGGAAGCTAACATTGTAACTTATTAGAATTGACAAAAAAATCAGTTGAACCCATTGTTTTTTTTATCTGAAAACTCCATTTATCGACTACAAAATCTCGTCCCAATTCTGTAGAAGGGCGTTTATTGCTTATGACCTAAAGAAAACAGAAACATTTTTTGTTGATTTTTTTTTCATTTCAGACACTGGTTGTTTGCCTTACTTATCAATGTACGTTCTATTTTATTTATTTATTTTTAAAAAAAATTTTTCAGTAGGATAATGAGGAATTGAACTATCACAAGTTGAAAAAATGCAAGTCATTTCTGATGATTTAAAGAAAAAAAAAAACCACTCATTGACTTCACTTTAAAAAAAAATCTTTATTTTCTTATTGGGACGTACCTGGCAACAAGACATTTTTTTTTATTAAATGACTCCAGACAATGCATCAAGCCATTTGATGTAAGGTGCTAAAATATATTTTAAAAAATATTACTCCAAGATAAAACAGTAGTTAACAATTAGCGTTAAATTGATAGATTCCGACCCAGAAAACAATCCCTCTTTGTAATCATTCGAACTACTGTTATTATCTTGAGGGAGATTTTCACAACGTTTCGGCCGATGTCACTTGCAACCTTCTTCAGCTGTATTTTGTCGAACGATACATCTGGTCAAATAAGATACACCTGAAGAAGGTCAGAGGTTACATTGGCCGAAACGTGAAAATAACATTCAAGGCGAGAACAGTAGTTCAAAGGATGCAAATAACATGAATTATCAATCGTCATCTCAAAAATTCCTAAATTTTCCTTCTTCGTCTGAAACATCGTTCATGGAATGTGAGAACGAAAAGGCAAAATAAGGGAAGCGATAGTTATGAGGATGCCGAAAGTAAACCCAATGTCCATTAAAATTATTAGAAATGAAATCGTAAAAAAAATAAAATAGAAAGAATACAGTCGCCGTCGTTAACTGTTCACAAAATAAAAAAAATAAGAAAAAAAAGTCTAAAACTGGAGCATTAAAAAACGTATAAATCGGTATAGACAGCCGAAAGAAAATGTTTCATGATGGAAATAGATTTGGGGTTTTTTATTTGTCCGGCAGAATTTTGTGTGACAAGACGGATGGATATATATATATATATACATATATATATATAATACACATTTCTCTTTATTATATAATGAAGAACATACTAAAAACGGCATTGAATTAAATCCAAGTATTTTATACTGTTTTTAAACAAGAAAAATAGTAATTTTCTCACGTTTCTGCAGTGAACTAATATCAGAAATTGAATCTTGTAGAATGTGAATAATAATAAAAAAAACATAATTCTTCTTTCTTGTATATTTCTACCGTGTTAAAACGCGTACTTACCTTAAAGTATCACACACACACACACACACACACATATATATATACTAGCAAAAGTACCCGTCGTTGACTGGGTTCAAAAACAGCCTACAGAAAATGGACTCTGATTTATGAAAGTATGATAGGTTATGAAAAGGAAGGGTTGTAAAGAGATAGCTTCGAATTTGGAGGTATCAAAACCAAAACAAAATATGATGAAAGTAAAAATAAAATAGATAAACACCATAATTTATTATACCATACCTGTTCACACTGAAACACTTATCACAATATTTTGTGGATCTATATTAAAAAACCTTGTTAAACTTTCTGACATATTTCCACTCTATGGAGGTCAGGCACGAACACCCCATAATTTTATTATACCATATTTCTTCAAACTGAAACATAATTATCAAGGTATACTAACGCAGATTGATATGAAAATCTTTATTAAAGTTTGTGCCTATTTCCATTCTATGGAGGCCAGGCGCGAACGCAGACCCCCACAATTTTATTATACCATCCCTATTCCAGTTAAAACATACTTATCAAAGTATTATTATGTACATCTATTTTAAAAACACTTGTAAACGTTTTTTTTTATTTTTAAATTTTTTATTTCCATACATTGTGGATCAGGCGCATACGCAGACCCCACAATTGTAATGAATCATCATTATGCCAGATCAAACAAAGCCATTCCTGTGTCTCGATACATCGATCATTATATGTGATCAGTTTTCTATAATAGTCATATAGGAGCCTATTCGTGATCAGACACACACACAGACGTTCAGCTTTATATTATATATATATATATATATATATATTATATATATATATATATATATAATTTAGTAATTTAAATTTTATGATGTGAAATGGTTAAGTTTCAAATCTAGAATTTTCATTATATGCAAGGCAAAGAATACATTTCAATAAGTATATCTCCTTAACCTATAGGTTTTCGGTGTCTACCCATCTCTTCAGAGGAGAAAATATTAGCAAATATTATAATGGTTTATACCTAATTTGCTAAATTCAATAAACATAGAAAATAAAATTAAAAATTTCATAATTAAAACTTAGGCTTAAGTATATATGCACACACACACACAGCTATATTTTGGAAAAAAGAATTCCAGCAGTGTGCTCTATTATAAGGAAATATTCCAAAAATGAATAAATAATATTTGTTTATATTTTCAGAAGGTTTAGATATGTCATCGGTACCGTCGGTTTCAACCCTGATAATAGGGGACAGTTTTAGATCCCTATATCAAGTTTTCTTCAGCTGATACTCATGGGGAGATAAGTATCGGCCGAATAGAGCGTGATATGAGGATCTAAAACTGTCCCTATAATTAGGTTTGAAACCGACGGTACCTATGACTTCTCTAAACATTTTGAAAATAAATATCTATCTATATATCTATAAAAGTGAAAGTGTGTGTGTGTCTGTGTGTACATTTCCTTACGCAATAGCTCCGCCAATTTTTAGTGTACAAACTCGAAATTCGATATGCAGGTTACTGAGATTTGGGAAAATCGATGTGATCGGTTTTCGGCCAGAAAGTTAGCTGTTAAGGGGGTCAAAGTTTAACGATTTGACCTTTGACAACTCTACCAAACTCCTCCGACAATTTCGGGTCTAAACACTTGAAATTCTAGATATAGGTTCCTTGGACATAGATCTAACTTAATAATTTGATTTGAGCCCAAAACAATAAATGTTAAGGGTCATAATAGGGGTCAAATTTTACAAAATTGGCCGTTTTTTTTTTGTTTGTTTTTTTTTTTTTTTTTGCTCAGCATACACCTCCAAACACCTGGGCAACACCGGGCTGAAATGCTAGTATATCTATAAAAGTGAACGTGTCTGTCTGTCTGTATATATCTGTGTGTCAGTGTGTGTACATTTCCCTACGCAATAGCTCTGTCAATTTTCAGTCTATAGACTCGAAATTTGATATACAGGGTACTGAGATTTGGGGAAATCGATGTGATCGGTGTTCAGCCAGAAATTTAGCGATTAAAGGGTTAAAATTCAACGATTTGACCTTTGAGAACTCTACCAAACTCCTCCTTACATATAGGTTCATTGGACATGGATCTAACTTACTAAGTTAATTTAAGCCCAAAACAATAAATGTTAAGGGGTCATAATAAGGGGCAAAGTTAAAAGAATTGACCACTTTTTTTTTTTGCTCAACATACATCTCCAAAAACCCAGGCAACGCCGGGCAGCCATGCTAGTATATCTATAAAAGTGAAAATGTGTGTGTGTGTGTGTGTGTGTGTGTGTGTGTGTGTGTGTGTCTCTGTCTGTACATTTCCCTACCAAATAACTGTCAATTTTTGGTCTACAGACTCGAAATTTGACATATTGAGATCTGAGAAAGTCTTTTTGATTGGGTTTCGACCAGAAATTTTGCTGTTAAGGGGTCAAAGTTCAACAATTTGACCTTTGAGAACTCTACCAAACTCCTCAGACAATTTTAGGTCTAAACACTTGAGAATTTAGATATAGGTTCCTTGGACATGGATCTAACTTAATTTGATTTGAGCCCAAAATAGTAAATTTTAAGGGGTCTCTACCAAATTTCTCAGACAATTTCTGGTCTAAACATTTGAAATTTTACATAAATTAGGTATTCAGACATAGGGCAAGCTTTTTAATCGTTTTTGCTGAAAATTTGGCTTCCAAGAGGTCAAAGTTCAAAAGATTTGAGCTTTGAGGTCCCTAGCAAACGATTAAGCCAATTGTAAACGTTTGAAATTTTACATGAAGGGTATTTAGACTTTCAGTAAGCTTTTTAATCAGTTTTTGGGCGAAAAGTTGGCTGCCAAGAGATAAAAGTTTACAGAGTTTACCTTTGCAGACTCTACCAAACTCCTCCACCAATTTTGGGTCTAAATGCTTGAAATTTTAGATGTAGGTTTCTTGGACATGGGTCAAACATTTAAATTCAATTTTAGCCCAAAACAATAAATGTTAAGAGGTCAAAATTGGGGTCCAAGTTTAAAAACTTTGACGTCTGCGGTCTCTACCAACTTTTCTCTATGGTAGTTAAGGAAGCCTATTATATAGAAAGGCATTACCATACATATTCACACTTTTTACTATATATATATATGCACAAAGTTATGAACGGTTTATAGGGCCCAAGCAAAGCCGGGCGAAACTGCTAGTGTATATATATAAGCCACCATTTGCCTATGCATTGAATATTGTTACTCCATCTGGGCTGGTTCTTCCTATTAGACAGTCTCAAATGTAATAGGTCCCGCATTATCAACCAAGCTCTACTTCTGTCCCCTCATTGCAATGCATCACTGTTTTACAAGTACTTTAATGAAATGTGTTCTTATATGCCCTCGCAATACATGCTCCCGACAAACCTGTGTAGCAACAAGAACCCACGCCTTCATTCTAGAAGTCGAATGACTCCAACTCTAACAGCTTCTTTCCTTGGACTACTATACCTTGGAATTCCCGCTCTGCTTACTGTTTCCCTGACTATACAAATATGTACAAGTTTAAATGTAATGGAAACAGACATTTTGTTCTTCTTCTTACACAGTCCTCTGTAGACCCGATCCCAAATAATAGCCCAATGTCCAAATGGCAATATGCCTTGCTTGGGGTGACCACAACTGAAAAAAAAAAAAAAAAAAAAAAAAAAGGTCCCACACTATCAACCAAGTACCAACCTCTGTCCCATCACAATATTGTATCATTGTGCTTATTTTGCAATTGCTTTAATAGAATGTGCCCCAACAAACTTGTAACACTAGTTTCCCTCGGAGCAAATACTCCCGATTAAACCAACAAATAGCAAAATCCCACACCTTCACTTTAGATGTCACACCTCCAATGCTATAATGTCTTGTTCTCTGAAAGTTGTTTTGCCTTCAAACTGCTAAACTGGAATTCTCTTCCTCTATCCTGCTTGCCTGGCTGTAATAACAAGCATAAATTTAAATGTAATAAGAATAGACATCTCGCTGCT
>NC_136483.1:22246877-22306877 GCF_053919585.1 Euprymna scolopes | reverse complement strand
TTTTAATAGTCAACCATATAGGAGCCTATTCGTGACCAGATACACACACACACACATTCAGCTTTATATATATGTGTGTGTGTGTGTGTGTGTGTGTGTGTGTGTGTGTGTGTGTGTGTGTGATTATTGCAGCAATCTTTACAGATGATTGTGTCAAGTTTTATGTTCTGCATTAAATCGCTCTCCCCACCTCTGCATGTTTTCCTCGGTGGTTTGAAGGCCCACAGCTGATTTATAAGGGCGACGACAGACATGATACACAAAAATCAAAGTCATAACGTGATTAATTGGATTCGGATATAAGTTAGGCATGTGTATATTTTTATATATTTATTCGTATAGGATTTACTAACATGTTAAACGATCGTTATGCATTTTTGGAACAAAGTTGCTAGGCATAAGAGGTTATAATGTGTGTTATGTTTTGTTTTTAATGTTATAAAAGAGGTAAGAAATGGTGAATGCCTTTCATAAAAATGTGTTTGTGAAATAAAAGACATCAATTAATAAATATTCCCCAAATTTCAGTTTCTTTCAAGTATTTCAAATGGTATATTTTAGTTATTTATTTGACGAAGGCCGGAGGAATAGTTGGCCGAAACGTCGTTAAACAGCACCCATAAAAGATGAGGATAATCGTCCGCAAATAAATAAAAAAATATACAAATTACTCATCTCAAGAGAATTCCAATAATTAAATAATATATTTCAAATGGAATTTAGTGGCCATAACAGCGACACAACCTTCCATTTGAAAATTGAAATATTTCAGATTTGCATTAAATTTGAACCATAGTCGTTTGACACCAATTAAACCAATTTCAATTTCTTGCTCGTATTAATCTGATCCCTAATTCATAGAAGTTCCTTATGTTTGAATAGTAGTTTAACTGATGAGTCTCATTTCTCACTTAATTTTTAATTTTTAACATTATTAAACAAGCGATTATTTAGTTCGCATGGCTAGAAATAAAGAAAGATATCACAAAATCCTCATTTTCTTTTTAATAAACATCTTTATTAAAATTCTAATTTTTCGAATTGTAAAAGATTCGTCAGGAAAAGAAAAAAAGAATGCCGTTTGGATTTTCCTGGTGAAGAACATGATACAATTAAAAAATTGGAATTTTAATGAATAAATATGTTTATTTAAAAAAACAAAACATTTGCATGGTCTTTTTAACCGCCATTTTTTTTTTTTTACTTATATTTACCCCAAACAAGATTTTCATTGTATGACATTATTGTTTTATGAATTTTATTCCAATCGAAAAGCTATGTTCCGTTCGTCAGTTTAAATGCTTCAAAGTTACTACCAAATTTTGTGGTGTCACGATAATAAAAGATAAATATTTTTAGTCATTTTTAACCTATTAACAATAAAATAAAATGGCTGACTTATGCTTTATTCACTTTTCGAGATTTGGAATTATTATTGTAATATAGTTCTGATATAATTGCCTTTCCAATAGTGTAAAGTTAGACACAAGGCCGATTTTTAATGTGAGAAAAACTCAGTTCGATAAAAGGGGACTGAATTAGTAGCTAGAAAAGGTTGCGTGATGTCGGGATCAACTCGTTTATTATATGAATCAAAGACTCAAGTATAAGTCCTAGTACTGAGAAATATTATAAGAAAGGGAAATAGTTAGAATATGATTGGATTCCTTTCCCCTTAAAATTTGAATGCCTGGCGTTCAGAGCACCTTCGCCTGCATGACTCTGCTCTGGATTAGGACATACATATACATTGCATCAGTCGAAAAATATATCTCTTTCTTTGATACAACACTTTTTATTCTAGCTAGCATAAGTCTTTAAACTGGCGAATAGTGAGTAACTGCTAGTTTGAATTAAAGTTTAAATGCAAGAGAGTGTTCTTTGATATGACAGGAGCAGGAGCGTGTAAGAAAGTCATGTTTTTGTTTGATAAAGAAAAGCATGAAACGTGGTAAGCGCTCCTGATGTACGAAAGATCCGGCTAAAAGAATTAGATGAAAAAAAGAGGTAAACAAAGAACTGCATGTTTTTAATTTACGCCCCCCCCCTCTCCACAAAAAATAAATAAAATAATTATCGCAAATATTTAGAAAAGAAAACCAGAAAAAAAAAAGAAAGAAAAGAAAAATGGCGGGATATAAAACAAATGTAAAAAGCAAACAGTACGCAATAGAAATAAATAAATAAAACTAGCAAATGTTGTTTAATCACAAACCGGCAATTAAAGTCCATTACGATCATTAATTAGACTGATGATGCCAATGCTCCACTATTTCAAATATCATTAAAAGCAAGAATGAAGAAAAAGAGAAACCAATCGGAATGAATCGACTGTTACTAACGATCATCCAACCCATACAACGATTACTCTCAAACCAGCTTTCAAAAAAATAAAAAATAAAAAAAAAATTACTCTCAAACCAGCTTTCAAAAAAAAAAAAAAAAAAAAAACGATTACTCTCAAACAAACCAGCTTTCAAAAAAAAAAAAAAAAAAAAATTACTCTCAAACCAGCTTCAAAAAATAAAAGCAAATCTGTCTAAAAAAAAAAAAAGTCTATTTTTGTTTTTAATAAAATTCAAAATAACAAAATATAACATTTATTTTTTATCAACTTTTTTCCTCTTTAAATTGTCTAAGCAATTTATCGATTATTTCCAACCCAAACTGTAGGTAACTCTAAACAACTCCACGATCGCACGACAGGAGAAGAATAGAAGAGCAAAGAAAACGGGTGCTGAGGCCGTTGCTTCCTTTATGACTCTTAAGGGTTTTATCAGTCTCGAAGAATGCATTTATTTTATAAATTTAATAAGATTAAAAACAATATCTTTAAGAATTTCAAAATATCAATATAATTTATATATATATATATATATATATATATATATATATATATATATATATATATATATATATATATATATATATATATATATATATACTAGCATTTCAGCCCGGATGTTTGGAGGTGTATGTTGAGCAAAAATAAATAAATAAATAAAAAGCGGTCAATTTTTTTAACCGACCCCTATTATGACCCCTTAACATTTATTGTTTTGGGCTCAAATCAAATTATTAGGTTAGATCCATGCCCAAGGAACCTATATCTAAAATTTCAAGTGTTTAGACCCCAAATTGTCGGAGGAGTTTGATATAATTCTCAAAGGTCAAATCGTTGAACTTTGACCCCTTAACAGCCAAATTACAGGCAGAAAACTGATTACAAAGATTTTCCTAAATCTCAGTACCTTGTATATCATATTTCGAGTCTGTAGACTAAAAATTGACAGAGTTATAGCGTAGGGAAATGTACGCACACACGTTCACTTATATATATATATATATATATATATATATATATATATATATATATTAGCAGTATCAGAATTTTTGTAGGAATTTTTGACACCCCTAACACGAAACTGCGAATAAAATATAAAAATCTCGTAATTTCTCTGTTAAAAGTGGGTTATTTATTTTCTTTATGGATTATACTTCCAAAATAAACTATTACAGTTGTTTTAAAAGTAATAGAAATATTTTTTTTTAAAAAACAGTAATGAATTTTCCGAACTCAATATTTTTCAATTTTTAAACTTTAAAAATCTATCAAAATTTTTCTATTGATTCTATTTTTACGATATTTTCAGGGTCAATGTGAAGTTTTATGTTCTTTCCAATAAACCGAATATAATATTTTAGACAAACGTTTTTTTTTAAATTTACGCCCCCCCATTTGTGTAAGTGTCACACATTTTCAAGTTTCTCTTAAAAAGTAAATAATTAATTTATGTTTAATAGTTTTATATATCACAAATTGAAGAGAAAAGGTCAATAAATAATATATTCAAATTTAAAAAAAAAAAAAAACCCTTTTTTAGAGATTTACCTGTAAAGTCCGAAGTTTAAAACCTTTTTTTTTAGAAAAAAAAACACATTTTTTTTTTTTTTTTTTTTTAATAAAACCTTGGTCCTTGCTCCTTTAATTGAAAAAAAAATTAGGGCTTGAATTACATTTTTCGAGGAGTTATAAGCTTGGAAAGATGGGGTGGAATTATTCACTATTTTCACGAAATTTCTGACACTGCTATATATATATATATATATATATATATATATTTTGTTATTGTTGTTATTTTTTCAATGTTATTTTTCAAGCGATACATAGGGTTAATATTGGCTCCGCCTCGGAGCTAATTTTTTTATTTACTTAGAAAGTCGCCCTTTTTAATTTGGACGTATATAACATAAACAGTATAATTAATCTAGGGATTATGGCCTAACGGTTAAGGCACCGGGCTGTGGTAAACATGGTCTGAGGTTCGATCCCTAGAAACAGTTAAACTACGCTGATGAGAGGGAATGACCTTGAAACACGCGTGTACGTAGATTACTGTTTTAAAAATAATAAATATATATATATGAATTTTGATGATGCTTCAGTTCATTTTCAAGAAACCATGGATACTCCCTGTAAGTGTAACTGCGCATGTAATTGTGCAGCAAAGGTTGCGCAATTCCCCTGAATCGGCACTGTTTGAATCTAGTGGCAAGGAGAAGTGCTAGATAACTGGAAACAATGCTGATATAAGCGGAGAGCACATACAGCACTTGGAATTCCCAAATGGTCACCCATTTTAGTACTGACCAGGCTCAATGTTGCTTAACTTGGGTGATCCATCGGAAACTGACGTGTCAACGTGAATCATTTCGTATATATGCATTGTAATGAATGTAGGAGGTTGTGTGCTCATCATTATTAGCATCATATTTGGTTTGATGTCCGTTTTACTGACTCGCGTGTGATGGACGGCTTTTAAAAATGATTTCTAAACTAACCTGTTTGTAACTAGTTTATTTATACCCACTTTCTCTCGAGTTTATCTTTTTCAATTCTCATCTTTGTCTAGTTCACCCGTTGCCAACTGACATTGCTCTATCAATTGTCCTACATCTAGTCCAAGAACCAATCACATTTATTCTTTGAATACGACTATACTATCGAAGTCTTCTGTTTTGCCCACAACTCTCTATATTCTCCAGATTACTAATACTGGAATAATGTAAATAAACATTACAACAGTTGGTGCTTTTTTTTGGGGGGGGACCAACAAATTTATTTTCGTGGAGCAGTACTTTTGTTTTTTTTTTAACCAATTTTGGACATATTTGCAATCTTCCTAATAAATAAACAACACAAATGCATATATCAATTCAGTGAAATGGATTATTCTGTCATTTTTGACAAATAACGTTCATATTTCCCGCTCAAATATTTTCACAATTGGACAGTTTATTACACACACACACACACATATATAAAAATGACCTTGTTTGTCTGTCTGTCCGTATGAGAAACGGTCTCTACCAAACTACTGTCAACTTTTGGTGTACAGACTTGTAACTTGATGTATAACGGATTTGAACCTATGGAACATATTCGATTTGGTAAAAAGTAGCTGCTTAGAGGTCAACATTGAAAGAAAACTGGAACTTGTCACGTATACACCCACTAAGCGTCTTATTTTCTATGCATGCACAAATATATATTTATATCTTATTTTTATCATTTTTTAAAAACGTTTTTGTATACATATGGACGTAGGTCAGATGATAATGAATTAGGCTGGAAAGCTATATGTTTTGGTTTCGATTCTAGCTGATGGTACTCAAGTCATGTTTTTCTTTTACTTTTGAAATCACTACTATATATCAGGTACAATATAATAATCAATAGAGTATTGGCTCTTTAATAACAAATATAAAACCCACATGAATTAAAATATCATATTTAAACATATTTTACAACTGGGCAATGTGAGGCCACCATTACTATATATCAGATACAATAAAGCAATCAATCAGAGAATTGGTTCTGTAATAATTTATGCAAATTTCGTATTTATTAAGATATCATATTTAAGTGTATTTTGTAAGCGGGCAACTTAAATTGATTTTATAATTTATAAATTAGGTTATTTCTCATTGTTAAATATTTACATAAAAAGGGTGAAATCTTTGATGTTCCAGATATCGTCTCATGGCGAGAGCTACGAAAAAGTCAAAGAAAGGAAACGTAATTATTAATGCGATGTGAGGAACTAGTAAGACTAAAAAGCAGGTAATTGTCTGGGCAGGATGTTCTCAGTCTGTTACCTCAAAAATCACGATCGAAAGCCGAAGACAACAACTAGGGAGAAATGTTGTCTTAATATGATCCTTATTTTCTCATTTTTTGACAAGCTCCAGAGTTTGACCTTTACTCCTGATCTGAAATGGAACATGTCTATCAAATCCATTGCCAAGGTCGCTGGAAAAATGGTGGAATCCTTCTACCAATCCAGTAGATATCTCACTGCTGATGCAATTCTCTATCTATATAAGAGCCAGGTACGTCTGGGGATGGAGTACTGTTGCCACATCTGGGAAGAAGCTGCTAGAACGGACTTGTCCTGCCTTAATAGAGTTCAAAATAGACTTCGTAGCCTCGTAGGGGATGTCCTTTTCTCTTCCCTGCAGCCTCTATCTCACAGAAGAGATGTTGCGAGTTTATCTCTGCTTTATCGTTATTTTCACAGCAAGACTAAGCTCCAATCTATGGTTCCCCCTCGCCAAACTTTCACAAGAGCAGAAAACACTATCAATAATTTCCCCCACTCTTTATCTGTGTCTAACCCTAAACGTAGATTCCATGAACAAAGCTTCTTTCTTAGAACTGCACGCCTATGAAATTGTCTTCCGTTTTCCTGCTTTCCAGCTAACTAAAATATGGTTGTCTTCAAGTCTAACGTAAACAAGTTTTTGATGAGCCGTTCATTATAAGTTAACAAATTTACCGAATTTCCATTACTAACGATTACTTTATTGTCCAATTGTCTACTGTACACTCTTTAACCCTTCTTCTCGAGTGGCCTCTTGGCCTTGATAAGTGGTGATGCCTTTGTAAAAAAAAAACTAAAAAAAATTCAACTGATGCCGGTGTAGCTCTTTCCCAATTCACAACACGATCATGTAATGTAAAAGCAGAATATAGATTTAGAAGCCATTACTATTATTATTATTTTTTTTTTTTTTTTTTACATAGGGGTCACCACTTATCAAGGCTCAGAGGCCATCTGAGGATAAGGGTTACTGAGTGTACCGTAGTCAATGGGATAATATAGTAATCGTTAGTAGTGGAAATTTGGTATATTCGATTACGTAAGGGGACGGTTAATCAAGAATTTGTTTACATTGGACTTGAAGACAACCATATTGTAGTCAGATGGAAAACAGGCAAAAGGAAAACAGTTCAACAGGCATGCAGTTCTAAGAAAGAAGCTTTATTCATGGAATCTATGTTTTGGTTTAGGCACAGATAAAGAGTGGGCAGAATTATTGACAGTGGTTTCAGGCGAGTGTTTTTCATGAAAGTTTGGAAAGAAGGACCATAGATTGGAGCTCAGACGAGCACTTGCCATGGAAATAACGATAAAGCAGAGACAAGCTAGCAAAGTCTCTTCTGTGGGAAAGAGGTTGCAGGGAAGAGAAAAGGGCATCATCCACTAAGCTACAAAGTCTATTTTGAACTCTGTCAAGACAGGATACGCTGCTTCTAGCAGCTCCTGCCCAGATGTGGCAACAGTACTCCATCCTTGGACATACTTGGCTTAAACAGACACGAAACCGCCCAGTATGTTGGTTACAGTCAAAATTGTCTGCCCTTTCTGACTTAGATTTTCTGCTGGTTGGATAATTAGACATTGAAGCAGACAAAAAAGCCACTCTTTATATGGAGAAAGAGAGGGCTTTCACGTTATGTGAGAAAAGGATAATCATTAATAAAAAGGGACTATATATTGCTTGTTGCTGTCGTTGATAAAAAAGATTGAGTGTACTTAAATACGATAATCCAGAATGCATTGAGAAAGAAAACAATAAGAATGATTCGTCCTGATGATTGAACTTGTTATAAGAGGAAAGTAATTTGTCAAAAATATCACAGCAAATTAATAAAAGAAAACAACTTGAATGAAATTGAGGCCAGTTGTTCGTTTTGGCGAAGAGTGAGTGGAACCGAATTTCAGTGTGTGCCGTTAGCCAACACCCAAACCAGATCATTCTCGTCCACTTCGCTTCTGATAACGCAAACATTCACAATAAAGTCGATTTATATTTTTTTTTACAAGGAAGTCACCGCTTATCCAGGCTCAGGAGGCCACTCGAGGATAAGGGTCAATGAATGTAAGGTGGTAGCATAGTAATCGTTAATGGTGTAAATTAAGTAGAATTTGATTATTTATGCAGACGGTTCAATAAGAACTTATTTACATTGAGTTTGAAGGCTACCATGTTGTAGTCAATTGGGAAGCAGGCCAGTGAAAAAGTATTCCACAAGCGGGAAGTTATGGGAAAGAAACTTTGTTCACAGAATCTGCGTTTAGATTTAGGCACAGATAGAGTGGAGGAAATCATATATAATAGTTGTTGATAGTCAAGTGTTTTTGTGAAAGTTTGGCACGGAGGAGACTATAGATTGGAGTTCAGTCGAGCACTTGCCATGAAAATAGCGATCGAGCAGAGAAAGGCTTGTACGTCTCTCCTTTGGGTAAGAGGTTGCATTATAAATCAAAGCGTTGTCATTCTTCTCAGTACAAGCACAATAAAACACTGTCTGCAAAGCAAAAGTTGGAAATCACGAAGCGCATACAATCTTGACTATAACCGGTTGGAGATAATCAAAATGTAGATTTGTTCATTAAGTCATCTGCAATGGTGAATAAAAATGTCGTATCCCTTCGTGGATCATGGCTTCTCTACCTAAAACAGGCCATATGGCAGCTATGATGTCAAACACATGAAAAAGGTTTAAGATTCCTATAATCTGTAACACTTGCGGGTTACACATTTCTCGCCAGTGTTCAAAGCATCTACTTTTTGAAGGGGTTAGAGAGAGAGAGAGAGAGAGAGAGAGAAACGGGATTGGAAGAAAGATAAAGAGCTAGAGAGATAAAAATTTTTAATAAAACAAAGTTACTTTTGCCCTTGGCAACGCTGAGAGGCCCTGTCAGTTAAAAAAAAAATAGTTTTCGTATTTTGCCCATGCGCCATTGATAAAGGCAGAAACGTCTCTAAAGCAAAGGGGAGATTATAAACAACGATGAGCCTGACAAGTACCACATCGGTGGACATTTAGGAATGCTAGGAGCTGTATGTACCGTGCTTGGATGTAAAAATTTTCAGGTTGGTATCGGGAGGCATGTTTAATCCACTAGAAGAGATGCACCCTCAGTCATCGTGAAGACATGCCTCTAGGAGAAGGAAAACTATGATGTAAAAACCAAAGATCTACTGTCTGCTCTGTTTTGCACCGATTGAGATTAGCAGTTGTATCAAAAAGTATGGTTTGTTCTGCACAAAGCCTTCACCACTATAAATAAATAATCTGTATGAATTTCCGAACAACTTAGTAGTTGTGGTGGGGCTCATACCTCGAAATCCACAGAAGCATTATCAATGGAAAATAATTTTAACTAAAGTTTTAATTGATATTTTTTCCTAATTTTTGGTAAGGATCCTTACTTTTGCCTAATACATAAGTACATCGAAGAATTTTTACATAGAATGCTGTTTTTATATGTGCTATACTGCAGAAGTGCCAATTGTTCTTAACCAGTATCGTTCTTCTCCAAAAATGTCGATTTCTTCTACAAAACTCTCCAATCACTTTCATAGTTTTGATACACGTGGTGGTGGGGTGAGGGCAACCTAGAAGAGGCGAGGATTGTTAAGGTCTGCGAACAAAGTAGGAGGAGGTGGCCGGTCCTGGGTAAAAGTGGAGAGATGGCAAGGAATGGTTTGCACTGCAACGTTCTAAGGTTTCCAGATCTTCCTTGTCAGTTCATGTTCCACAGAAGGAGGAAAAGAAGTTGTGTTGGCCATTAGAAATTCGCACACCATTTGAAGTTTTTGAATTATTCATGACGAGTTTATAACAGAAAAATTCATACAACAATGGAAATTAGGATGTGCTAATTATACATAATATAGACTTGCTCATTATATGAGCGTCTTCTTGGCTTCTCGGTATAACACTCGCATTATATCGAGTGGGATATATTTAGACATATGTTTGCACATACACAGAGAAATGTTTATCTTTACACATCCATGCATATATATATATACACACATACATATAACATAAAAAACAAATTCTTGGTGTCTGAACCGAACCGAATCAATAAAGCAGACTTCGATCACATCAAGGGCTCAATATCCTTTTAGGTAGAGCCTTTTATAAATAAATGCAATTTAGTTTAACATAGGCAAGTTGCATTTATATATATATATATTAACAGACCGCCTGGCATTGGCCGGTCGTAAAATATGCTTAAATATGATATTTTAATTAATGCAAATTTCGTATTCATTATATTATATTAGACCCAATATATAGTAATGATTTAAAATTTTAAAAATAATGACTCGTGTCCCATCCCCGAGAATCCAAACCAAAACATTTAGCTTACAATTTACTTTTTCCTTTGACGTTAAATGCATTAAGCTATTACGTTATGCAGGCATTTGATTGGGAAGCAGGATTCATTAAGGCATTTGTTGTAGAGGTTGGAGAGAACTGGAGCTACTTCGGCGGAGCACTTTTTTAATAGAACAGCCGGGATGAGATCGGGTTCACATGCTTTTGAAGTGTCAAGGTTTTTATGATAGCATGCACTTGAGCAGAGGTGATTTTCAGATCGTCTAGTGTGACGTCTGTCTGCAAAGGAAAGTCAGGGAGGTGTCGGTTGGACCATCACCTAGTAAATCTCATTTATTTTATTTTCACACTTTTGCAAGGATTTTCCCCGGCTAAAACCCAAATATAAAGTTTTGCATGGGTTCGAATACCCTATATATTAAGTTCCATGTCTGTAGACTAAAAATTGGCAGAGGAGTTTGGTAGGCAACATTTTTGAAACATACATATACACTTCTGAATTTTTGCAATGAGGATTGGTTATTTGTATTATTATTTATCGGACTACTGCCCTCATCTTGAGTGTGATTTTCCCAACGTTTTGGTCACTATAACCTCCGACCTTTTTCAAGTGTATCTTGTCGAACTCGGCACAGTGGTTAAACTAATGGGAAAAATCAATTGTAAAAGTGATAATCTCCTGAATGTTGAAGGTTCAATCCTTAGTGTGAGTGACCGAAAAATACATTTGTGAATTACTTAGGACCTCTATCCAGTCATGGCTGATGGAACAAAAGCACGCTACCTCCGTGAAGTAAATAAAGGGTTCCGCTCGAAATTCCGTTTCAAATTTTAAGTTCCACAGAAACATTCCCAAGTTCGACAAGATACACCTGAAGAAGGTCGGAGATTATATCGACCGAAACGTGAAAATCATACTCAAGAGGAGAACAATAGTCCAATGAATAATAATACATATATATACGCGTACCTAAATATATATAGAAAAATTTTTTCCGCAAATATTATGCAAGTATAAATCATATAGAATATCTGCATGAATATAATTAACGTAATAGTTAACTAAAGACGATCATCCCATGAGAAAACCGAAAAAAACTAATAGGGAATTAATTAAAATGAATGTTTAAAAGAATATGCTAATTAGTTTGATTTTTACGGATGAATGCAATTCCACGATTAATATATAACAAAGTTATATTTTCTTTTTTAGTAAATAGAAAAAAGGTTTTTAATATGAATATCAATACACAAAAAATATATATATATATATATATATATATATATATATATATAGGAGTGTATATATATGAGAGAGAGAGAAAAAAAGAAAGAGATAAAAAAGGAATACTATTTCCATTATTCTCATCATATATATATATATATATATATATATATATATATATTATTGATATTATATATTATCGTAACATCTATATTATTATGTATATATTACGCATATTATATTGCATATATGACACAATCAATGCAGAATCAATGGCAGATATTGCACTGATAAATATTTGCAGTTGTACTAAAAAGTGTGGTTGGTTCTGCACAAAGCTTTCACCACTATAAACAAATTATCTGTGTGAATTTCTGAACAACTTAGTTGTTGGGACAGAGTTCATATATCGAATTCGATGAAAGGGTTCATCATATATATATATATATATATATATATATATAGTAATTTATAAAATATATATGGCGATTAAGCTACACTGAATATTTGGCGTTTCATCCACTCAAGGATTCCTCAGGCTTATGCATAAGCCTGAGGAATCATAGAGCGGATGAAACGCCGAATATTCAGTGTAGCTTAATCGCCATATATATTTTATAAATTACTAACTAGCTCTACCTACGTATTGAGCACTTTTGAAGTAAATACTTAAAGTTTACACATAAATCTATACTTTCATATATTAATTTTATGTGAGTAAATGAAGTATATATATATATATATATATATATATATATATATATATATATATATGATATAGTCATGGTTTCAAAAGTAAAAAAAAATTATTTGAGTGCTATCAGCTAGAATCCAAACCCACACCAAGCCTTACAAAACAGTCTCATGATTGAAACTAAGTCTATAACTTACACTCAATATGGTTCAACTGTGGAAAGGAGTGAATTTTATTGACTACAAGCTGGTTTCCACGATAACAATGTTTTTGATCGACAAGAAGCAAGCAAGGGCGGTCGGACGGTCCAAAGTTTTGGGACAATTAATGGGAATCGGAAAAATTGGAGGTTTTTGGAGTATCGGAATCGGTATTGGAAAAATTTGCGCCTATTTTCTGATGCCAAAACCGATTCCTTCAATTATCTTTTTTATTTGATTTTTGTTTAAGTAACATTTTCTACTGCTTGTAGTAAGATTAAAGTAATAAATATTTATTTATTTAAACTTCCAGTAAGACTGAAATCTGTAGATCACCCCCTCACAAATGTGTTTTTACATCTTAGAAAATATATGCACATTTAAGATGTGTCTTTACAGTAATTGGGAAAGAATAACACTTTCATAGTTAAATATTTAGAGATTTATAAAGAATCGGAATCGGTAATTGTATCGGAATTGGGAAAAATATTGGAATCGTCCCATCACTTATATATATATATATATATATATATATATAAGTGTAGTTTGCTTAAAGCATTGTGTGAGTTAAGTATTTAGAGAAATGTTTGGTGTAAATGAAGGAGGTAAAAACCAAATGATTCGATATTAAATTTCACTTGAATAATCAAACTTCTACACAGTGATATACTGTGTGTGTGTATGTATGTGACAGTGTTCCATAATATATTTTGTATAAAGTCTTTTTGTCAAATGATGAGTGTTTTAAATCTGAAAAATGTATAGACTGAAAATTATGACTTTCCACTCCTTGCATTGTGATAGCCTTCTAACACGTCCATACTTATATATATATATATATATATATATATATATATAACTTTCGTATAAGCTGTACCACCTTAAGAGGTCTCAAATTACAGGTAACTAGCAGACCAAAACATGCTCATGAATGTGTAGAGACATATTAATGCTTATGTAAAAACAAGTAGAAAGTATAACTTATCTTACTTCGGTATTAAGCACTTTTGTATTAACCTCAGGAAAATATTAACCTTAATTTATATATATTATTACTGGCCTAGAAAGGCCACAAAGGAGACAACCAAGCAAAAAAAATAATAATAACCTTAGCAAAATTCATCCCCAAGCAGCAAAACTAAAGCTGGCTTGCCAGGACACTAAATATACAAACGTAGGCAAATTTGGGCATATTTTATTGGTGTGAAAATATAGATTCTTTTTACTAATTGTGAAAATTTTAACCATAGAATAGTACTATAATCTTCAAAAATAAAACTGCAAATTTTCATGTAGTTTTGTCCCATAGAACCAAAGATATGAGCATTTCAATATTCAATTTGGCTTCGACAACATGTATATATATATATATATATATATATATATATATATATATAGAAAGAGAGAGAAAATAAATGACAAAAAGTTATATTCCAAAGTTCATGATGCTAACCATCTTATAATTTATTCCTTTAATTCAGCTGACTTATACAATTCTTGACAATATCTGTTTCATAGCACAAAATCAATCAATTATTATATCAATCAGTGAATCTATTATGCCCTTAACTCATCAGAAGAAATAGCAACGATCAATCTGTCAAAAGGAAATAAAGTGCGTTTTAACATGATCAAAATCCGAGAATTGGAAGAGAAGCTGCAAATACCTTTAATATGTTTCCATTACGTCATTTTGAATTTTATCAAACAAAGTCACTAAACCCAACTATTCATACTAACAATCTACATTAATTTATGAATCTACTACCGAAATGTTTTATTTAATAATTAGTAAATTTAATAATTCTAATTTGTGTATACATACTTATGAAACAACGATAATAATCACTTATCACAAAGAATTACATTGCTTAATACCCGGAAAAAATATTTATTTTCAGAAAATTTAAACGTGATATTCGTTTTCAGCACATCCGAAAACTTATAGAATCCAAGTTTTTTAAGGTAGGTTTTGCGTTTTTCTACCAAGCCACAGTTATTAAATAAGCACCACCCCTAAAAAAAATAACAGACGCCCCCCAAAAAGGTGACTATAAAGTGGGTGTTCATTTTACATTAAATTAATATAGAAAAGTGATCCCCTACTTTTTAAAACTATAATTTCTTCATATCTTGGAAACTACTCGTTTCCTGGGATTTTATTTATTTTCGTTTTCAGCACCATCGAAACCCTTTAATAGACCGCTATTATAAGGATTTTACAGGATTTTTTGTGGGTGGAAAAATACTGCACCTTTACCAACATTTCAATCATAGTCATTTGGTTTACCTAGTTTTGCATATGAATTCCAAAATATCTGATACGAAGGGCGTGCAATAAGTAATGCCCCTGACCCACTTCCCATAACAGTAGAGCAACGAAACTTGGCACAGTTATTAGTCTTTCTCTACATAGGAACCACCCAGAGTTATGTATTTCTCCTATCGTTTGATGCAGCTCTGGAGACCGTTTTTGTAGAACACCTCAGGTTGGTCCTCCAACCACGCTGTGACTTCAGAAATCAAGGCTGCATCATCTGGGAAACGCTTTCCTTTGAAAAACAACTTCATGGCTGGGAAGAGGTGAAAGTCAGAGGGTGCAAGGTCAGGAGAGTAGGGAGGATGGGGAAGGATTTCATAACCACACGCCCATGCTTCTGATCTGGCGACATGCGAGTTGTGGAGGGGAGCGTTGCCCTGCAGGAGGAGGGTACCTTTGCTGATCTTGCCCCGCCTCTTGATTTTGATAGCTTCCCTTAATTTCCTCACAATTGAAGCATAATAGGCTCCTGTAATTGTGGTACCCTTTTCCAGGAAATTTTTCATCACTACTCCGTCCTGGTCCCAGAAGACTGTGAGCATGACCTTGTCAGTGGAGGGCTGCACCCTTGCCTTCTTTGGAGGTGGTGAGTCCAAGTGTTTCCACTGCATTGACTGGGCTTTGGTCTCTGGATCATAGTGATGGACTTAGCTTTCATCCTGTGTAATCATTATCTTGAAAAACTATGACTCATCTTCTTGGCACATCTCCAAATTCATCCTCGAGCACTCGACACGTTATCTCTTCTGGAATGGTGTGAGTAACCTGGGAATCCATCTGGCAGACACCTTATGCTTATGCAAATGGTTGTGAACGATAGTTTCCATAGACCCTGTACTAATCTTGACATCTTGGACTATTTGACGAATAGTAATGCGCCGATCTTCCAAAATGGCAGCATTAACTTGACGGACAGATGCCTCATCGATGGCAGAAGGGAGCGACCAAGTCTGGGAGCTTTTTCCACAGACTTCCGTCCATGTTTGAATTCACGATGCCAGCGTTTTACAAGGTCATATGATGGGGCATTATCACCATAAGTTTCTTTCATTTCATCAAAAGTCTCCTGTGGTGTACGCCCTTTCAAATACCACAACCGGATCACTGTTCGACATTCAACAGGCTCCATTTCACACCTGACTCAGTTCAAACACATGTAAAACAGAAACCACAATTAGTTCAGAGCTGTAATTTGCCACATAACCCGTAGAGATATAAATTATTGCACATGCAAAATTTCAGCTAGATCAGACAACTAGAAGTGGGTCAGGAGCATTACTTATTGCCCGCCCCCAGTATTTCCCCTAAACATCTGGCCTTGATGGAGGGGAGACTGATCCATGTCCAAGTAACCTACATTTAAAATTTCAAGTGTTTAGACCAAAAATAGGCGGAGGAGTTTGGTAGAGTTTTCAAAGGTTAAATCACTGAACTTTGACTTCTTTGACAGCCAAATTTCTGGCCTAAAACCGATTAAACAGATTTTCCCAAGTCTCAATACTCCTAATGTCAAATCTCGAGTGTCTAGACCGAAAATTGACCGAGTTATTTGGTAGGGAAATGTACACACACACACAGAGACATTTTCACTTTTATAGATATATAGATATATTATTAATTCGTTACTACTACAAGCATTTCAGAATGTTATTGCTTCTATTATAATCTATTTAATTTTCTCGTCATATTTAATAATTGTTTATTTCAAGTTTATCATTACTAGTAGTGTGTTTGGATGTTTTGTCTATTAAAAGTAGTCTTAGTTGGGGGCATGGACAGGAATGTTAATTAGTAAAATTTTTAGTGCATATATATATATATATATGTGTGTGTGTGTGTGTATTTATATTTGCACTTAAAATCTTACTAATTAACACTATTCTATCTATTAATTAATATATAGTTATGTACGAACATGTGTTTCATTGTACAACGCCTCATCAGCGTTACTATGGCAGAATTAGAATCTGCTATCACAGAGATTGTGATCAAATGCATTAACCCTTATGCTAAGAAGAGCCTGTTTGATATTATCTGCTAATCTATCCGTTATCAATTTATGCCATTTTTTTTAGCGATAACTATATTATTAATATTAATTAGTTCCCCTAAAGCTTGGAGAGATGTCTCCCATTACATACAAATAAAAAATAATTACGATATACATATTATTATTTTGCTATTTCATATATACACACATAATATTATATAGGTAATGTAATCTATTGTGTAGTTATTTTCAGTATTTACTTTAACAGTTCTGAATATATAAGTAGATCATTATAGCAGAAGTATAGAACTGGTGTAATGATGGGATCCTTCTACCGCTCCAGAAGATATCTCACTACTGATGCAATTCTCTATCTGTATAAAAGCCAAGTACGTCCAAGGATGGAGTACTGCTGCCACATCTGGGCAGGAGCTGATAAAAACAGCCTATCCTGCCTTGACAGAGTACAAAATAGACTTTGTGGCTTAGTGGGGGATGCCCTTTTCTCTTCCCTGCAATCTCTCTCCCACAGAAGAGACGTTGCGAGTCTGTCTTTATTTTATCGTTGTTTCCATGGCAAGTGCTCGTCCGAGCTCCAATCTCTGGTCCCCCCTCGCCAATCTTTCATGATAAACATCCGTCTAGCTGAAACCACTGTAAGTAATTTTCCCCACTCTTTATCTGTGCCTAAATCAAAACGTAGATTCCATGAACAAAGCTTCTTTTTTAGAAGTGCACGCCTGTGGAACTCTCTTCTGTTTGCCTGTTTCCCATCTGATTACAACTTGGATATCTTCAAGTCCAACATAAACAAATTTCTGATGAATTGCTCCCTTAAGTTAGACATTTTATCAAACCTCCAATAGTAACAATTACTACGATAATATCCCATTTATTACTGTACACGAAATAACCCTTATCCCTGAGTGGCTTCCGGGCCTTGATAAGTTGTCACCTCCATGTAAAAAAAACAAAAAAACTGTATTTATGGTTGATAATTTTTACACGTGACAAATAGTTCTGAAGAAAATGAGGAATACGAAAATCAACGAATATCACTTATTTGATTCCTGATGAAAAAACGTGAACAATTAATGGACTTTTTTTTGTTTGTTTAGGTTTTTTTATCAACTGCATCCCCAACTAATCAGTAATTGGAGACTTATTTGAATGATATTCTTTTACGAGTTTCACCTTCATGAAATTAATCCATGCTTCTGATATTATATCCATTCATATAACATCTAAATAAACCTCCTCTTTTTATATATACGTTGGGTTTTTTGTTTTACGGCATATCAGCCCTTTTCGGATTATTTAATGCCGAATCCGGTAACTTTGTAAATAGGTTTTATGCATCAAATGTTTTTATATCTTCAAATATTTATTCTTGCTGTTTAGTTTGGGTGTTTTGTAAAGAAAAATAGCTTTTTGTTTTTAACTTTGCAAAACATGCTTGAGTTTTGCAAAGGAAAGTAAAATCTAAGAATGTCAATGTTTGGTGCAGTTTAAGTCAGAAAGTCAGTTTTTATACATAGAAGATATTCTTATTGTATCCGGAATTTTTTAGATGACGATTAATAATTAAGATTTTTTTCAATTTCTGATGTCTCCGTTCAGTCGCAAAAGACAAAGGATACCCCCTGTATGGAGCAGCTGTGCTTGTAATTGTGAGGCAAAGGTTGTGCAATCTCTAACCACACCTCTCCTGAATCAGCACTGTTTGAGTCCAGTGGCAAAAAGAAGTCCAGGGCAACTGAAAACAATGCCGAGATAAGCGGAGAGCACATACAGCACCTGAAAGTCCCAAATGGTCACCCATTTAGTACTGACCAGGTTCAATATTGCTTAACTTTGGTGATCCAGCAGAAACCAGTGTGTCAACGTGATTATGCTGTATTTTTTAATTTATAATTAATGGTTCTCATATTGTATTAAATTCTGTAGTATGTCTGCTTAGTAGTTGATCATCGACCGGAATATGTGCTGCTTGTTTGAATATTCTGTTTATAAATTTTACTTCGTTTCATGAGAGTAAATGGTTTCCCTTTTCCCTCCATATGTGGTCAGCCATACACAATTTTTCAATCACCTTACATATTACTGCTTTTTGATGTTCTTCTTGTCTTACTTTTAGTGGACAACATGTCTCACCTTGGTACATTTTTCCGCATTCATATGGAATTGTATACATTTTTCCACATTCACATGGAATTGTATACATTTTTCCGCATTCACATGGAATTGTATACATTTTTCCGCATTCACATGGAATTGTATACATTTTTCCGCATTCACATGGAATTGTATACATTTTTCCGCATTCACATGGAATTGTATACATTTTTCTGCATTCACATGGAATTGTATACATTTTTCCACATTCACATGGAATTGTATACATTTCTCCGCATTCACATGGAATTGTATACATTTTTCCACATTCACATGGAATTGTATACATTTTTCCTCATTCACATGGAATTGTATACATTTTTCCGCATTCACATGGAATTGTATACATTTTTCCGCATTCACATGGAATTGTATGCATTTTTCCGCATTCACATGGAATTGTATGCATTTTTCCACATTCACATGTAATTGTATACATTTTTCCGCATTCACATGGAATTGTATACATTTTTCCGCATTCACATGGAATTGTATACATTTTTCCACATTCACATGGAATTGTATACATTTTTCCACATTCACATGGAATTGTATACATTTTTCCACATTCACATGGAATTGTATACATTTTTCCACATTCACATGGAATTGTATACATTTTTCGATATTCACATGGAATTGTATACATTTTTCCGCATTCACATGGAATTGTATACATTTTTCCACATTCACATTGAATTGTATACATTTTTCCACATTCACATGGAATTGTATACATTTTTCCGCATTCACATGGAATTGTATACATTTTTCCACATTCACATGGAATTGTATACATTTTTCCGCATTCACATGGAATTGTATACATTTTTCCGCATTCACATGGAATTGTATACATTTTTCCACATTCACATGGAATTGTATACATTTTTCCGCATTCACATGGAATTGTATACATTTTTCCGCATTCACATGGAATTGTATGCATTTTTCCCCATTCACATGGAATTGTATACATTTTTCCGCATTCACATGGAATTGTATACATTTTTCCGCATTCACATGGAATTGGATACATTTTTCCACATTCATATGGAATTGTATACATTTTTCCACATTCACATGGAATTGTATACATTTTTCCACATTCACATGGAATTGTATACATTTTTCCGCATTCACATGGAATTGTATACATTTTTCCACATTCACATGGAATTGTATACATTTTTCCGCATTCACATGGAATTGTATACATTTTTCCACATTCACGTGGAATTGTATACATTTTTCCACATTCACATGGAATTGTATACATTTTTCCACATTCACATGGAATTGTATACATTTTTTCGCATATATGGAATTGATTCACACAAGATGTTTTCAAAGAGTTTAATCTATCCTGAATACGGTTTCGATGTCATACGGATTACATATTTTTTGGATTTTTTCCCCCAAGTTCAACAAGATACACCTAAGGAAGCTCGGAGTTATAATCGTCTGACGCGTTGCATGAATACGACTGAAGATAAAAAAAGAAGTCGTTTAAATAATTCAAAGTTTCATTAATGTCTTTGTATTTATTATAGATTTTGTATATAATGACACTGCATCGATAATTCAATATTATCCATACTTCTAACAATGGCTGACACCTGAGAAGTACGAGCTATTTTTAAAAATATGCATTCAAGTTTGGACAAAATGTAATTCAAGCTGCCCATAATAAATGACAAAGCATTCAACTACAGTAAAAACTGTTGAACATTGCTTCGCTAAGTTCAAGTCTAACAATATTACGGAGATTAATAATAAAATACGTGGGAGAAACAAATCCGTTGTAAATGATAAAACAGTGGTTAATTATCTGTGGACGGTGTATTTTAGGACTTTGGTCTTTCAACAGCAATCGTTTCAAAAGAAGAGGCAAAAGACTAGAAAAATATGTAAACTTATAAAATAGCGGTATTTGTGCAGAATACGGGCTGTTATCGTCGGCATATTTCGGACAGGTTGAGTAAACCATTCGTGGCGAACGAAAACTTTGTATTCTTTTTTTTTTTTATATATATATATACATAAATGCTGGCCAATTTTTAAGGTGTTGAACGAAAACTTTGTATTTTTTTTTCTTAAAATGATAGCGAATGATTAAAACGCTAGTAAAACAGTAAAAAATTAAGAAAAAAATAATAAGCGAAAAGAATCATCGTACAGTCATTTCAATGAAAAAAAGATACTTGTGTTGTTTATGGACTGTGCTGAAATAATAACGTTATTACTTAGAAAACCATTCTTAATATAGGGAGGGAGGTTACTTACTTATTCTCTACTTTCATCCAACAATTTAATAAACAAAACATACCGTTTATGAATCGTTGGCTGCTACGATTTTATTGGCTAAGCGTCTTGGCACCTTCTGACATTGACCTCCTTGAAATGTGCCATAGATCCCCCCCCCGCCCGGGTTGGGAATCATTGATATAAAAATGAAATACAAGTCAAATTGAAAGATGATGATTAAAAGGAATCTAAAGCTTACTAATGAGAAATGTCAAAACGTTTAGCACTATTTTTCACCTTGGGATTATTATTTACTTGATTCTATGTAAATACGGGGGACGTTCCAAAAGTAATACCTCTATTTTTTATTACACCCGAATGGACCAGAAGGGATTGCCAATTATATTTTTGTGATAACTGAACTTATGCAGTCATGACCTGAAATTTCATCACTCTGTTGCAGATATTGACGGTCTGAGTAAGAAAATAATCCCTGTCATGGATGTGCATCAGAAGCAGAGATGCGACATTGAATTCCTCCATGTAGAAGAAATTGACTCGATCAACATTCACCGGTGCCTGTTGAGCATTTACAAAGCCAACGCAGTTGATGTTAGCACAGTACAGAGTTGAGTTTGTCGATTTCAGACTGGCGACAGATGTGAGTGACAATGCACGCTCCAGGCTTTTACGATCAAGGCATCAAAAAAGGCTGACAAAAGTGCATTGAGAATGGTGCTGACTATGTAGAAAAATGAATTCGTTCGCTCATTTTAATGGCACCACTCTCGTTGTCATAGATCTGCAACTCTTTTCACTTTATACGAAGGGGGGGGGGCTAAAGGTTGAAGATTTAAAAACCATCAAGAGACAAACAAATACTGAATTTGAATTCATGAAATGGCAGACAAGGTTGTTCATTTTTTTTTTTTGTAAGAAGGGACTATATATATATATATATATATATATATATATATATATATATATTAGCTGTATGCATATATTCAGAAATATATACGCGTGTACAAATACAGTCATATGTGTACATACAAATATCTATACATATAAACAAATGCACACATACACATTAATATACTTATATATGCGTATGTAAATATACACACATACAAATGATCAAACATACTAATATTAATATATGCATATAAATAGACATACACCTACAATAGCACACACACTCACAATAATATTCTCATATATATGCATAAGTACACACGAATGCATAAATACATACACATATATAAATATGTATATAAATGCACACACATACATAAAAGGCCTATACGTGTCTGTCAAATCAACACTGAACACTTTTCATGAATACTAAATTGTATGTCAGTCACTTATCTTGGGTTTCCATTGGTAATTCCAAAAGCATTGCAAGTTCCTTTCACTTTTAGCCATCTTTTCACACGAGCAAACATTTCCATCCAACGAAGCAGAATATTGTAGATTTTACTCACCTGTGAAAAAGAGGGAAAAAATATTAGTTAAATAAAAAGACAAGAAAGCACAAAAATTTTCCCATAAAACTTTCTTGTGACACATCTCGCACTCACCTGTCTTACCTTATTTCATGAAGATGTTGCCCCCCCCCCTTCAACGTAGCTGGCAACAATGATGCCTTCGTTTTTACAATGGTCACAAGTTTTTCAAAAATATTTGATACTTCTTGAAATAGCTATCTTTTGCATGAGTTGAGGAATACTGAGTTAAGGAATAATTTATGAGAGTTTAGTTTTAGATTTTAACATTTATGCACAAAATTGGAAAAATGTTTTTTATTCTTTGCAAAAAAAAAAATCTGTTCTATAATATTTCCTGGATTCATTTTTAAATTTTACTAAGTTTTATGTATTTCCTGATGATTGAGTTATTGACAGCTTCGAAACAAAGAAAAGCCAACACGTGTTTCAGATACCTAATATGGATATCGTTAACAAATCTGACCAAAATAAAACTCATTATTTAAACCTATAGTTATTTCAATGTCTGTAATAGAATAATAACAGTAATAATAATGTAATAGTTTGTAATAAACAAACATATCAAAGCTATATTACAGTGTGAAATGTAATAAGATTAAATGGTTCTAGAGTAGTTAGATTTTAAGACATCTAAAATTCATACTAGAATTATCCACAATGACCTATAGTACAGTAGATAGAGTTCTTAGTAAAGATTCAGTTGTATGAGATAGCTTCAGTAAGTTTCCAGATTTTTTATACAGGCATACAATTTTGTCGTAGACTCTTGAAAATTCAGTATGTTATTGCTCTACACTTTATGAAATGACTGACCAATTTTTATAGTTTCAAGTTCAAATAAACAGCTGCAGCAGGAATTGGAATACACTCTACTAAAGCCTGATTGTCATAGCTAATGAATTTCCCAAATGTAATTTTGATGTGAGGACTCTTTACAAGAATGTTATAAAATAAAATTGTTTTAAACTTCATGGGAGCAATGAAGGATAACAACGGTTCGGTTTGATTTGGTGGTTTCGTTTTATGGCATATCAACTCTTTTGGGGTTATTTAATATCTAATCCGGTCATTTTTGATAAAAGGTTTTAGGATTCAACTTCTTTATAACGTTAAATTTTATGCATGGTGTTTTATTTGGTTTCCATTTCTTCCATTTGGCTATACGAGTGCTTTTCATGAAAGTTTGGCAAGGGGGAACCATAGATTGAAGCTCAGCTGAGCACTTGCCATGAAAATAACGATAAAGCAGAGAGAGGCTTGCAACGTCTCTCCCATGGGAATGAGGTTGCTAGCAGCTCCTGCCCAGATATGGAATAGTACCCCATCATTGGCCATACCTGGCTTTTATATAGGTAGAGAATTGCATCAGGAGTGAGATATCTACTGGACTGGTAGAAGGATCCCATCATTTTTCCAGCAACCTTGGTAATGGATTTGATATACATATTTCATTTCAGGTCAGGAGTAAAGGTCAAGTCCAGAAGCTTATCAAAACACGAAGCCTCTCCAAAACGAGAGGCATTCATTTCAACAAATGCCAGATTGGCACCAGAGCATAGATAGTGTAGAGATAGAAGCTTGGTTTTAGATGCATTAAAAATAACCAGCCACCTCTGTCCCCATTGTACCACATGCTCCAGATCAGAGGAGAGAGAATCAGAGAGAACTTGGTCGTTTACGGTCTTTGATGTGCTACCATAGATTGTAGTGTCATCAGCATAAATGTCTACAAATGATGTAAGGATGTGATTTGGAAGATCATTAATGTAGATCAGGAAGAGAGTTGGGCCCACGATTGATCTGAGGGACTCCAGCATTAATGCTAAGAGCTTCTGATTTTTGCCCATCACCCACTACTTTTATGAACCTATCAGAGAGAAATGATTTAATAAATAAGACATTTCCAACTATACTATAGCTGGAGATCTTGTGAAATAGACCTTTATGCCATACCTTATCAAAGAACTTTGATATGTCAAGAGCAATTGCCCTAAAGAGGAAGCCTCCATTGAGAGATTCGTTAATCCTATGAGATATAACTGTAAGCACATTTGCTCTAGATCTATCAAAACGGAAACCATATTGCATGCCACTAAGAAGGTTGTTTTTGCTGAGATTGTTGACTGCTTCTCTATTTAACAGATTCTAGCAACTTACTCATGATGTACAGGAGACTTATTCATCTGTACTGAGAGGAAGATGAGCGATCACCTGAATTCTTGAATACAGGGCATAGGGTGAGATTTTCTAAGGCCACTGCACACAGAAATCACTTTTTTCATTGCTTCCAATGTAATAGATGTACTGAGACTAAAGCCGCCTTCAGGTCTGCCAGAAAACCCTGTAAAAAAAGTAATAATGAATGTGAGAGAGGTGTATGCTCAGTCCGTCAAGTCCAAAGTACCAGAGCAGTGGCTAGGGTACCATCAGTTTTGCCAAATAGCAAACAGGATCCTGAACAGAAGTGTGTGCTCTATCCCAACTATCATCAATGACCTGAGCATCAGACAAAGCCAAACTCTTTGCCAAGATCTTTGCTGCTAATTCTACCCTTTACAACCAAGGCTGCAAACCCCCAGTATTTTCTTGTGTATCTGAAAACACGCTATGCGACATACAAATATCTGTACATGATGTTTGCAAGCTAATAAAAAAACCTGATTCCAGTAAAGCAACTGGCTCTGATGGCATTCCAATTATAGTGCTCAAAAGCGTCAATCAGAACTAGCGCCCATACTTACAAAATTATTTAAGAGTTGTCTTAAGGAGAAATGCTTTTTCCAGGCTATGAAATGGCCTATACCTACAATTAACCATTCCGTCAGGTCTGATACTATAGAGGATACATCATTTTTAAACATAGAATACAGAGGTAGATCTGATATAAATATGCGGAAGCTATCTCAGTCAGCCATGGAGTATCGATATACTGTACGATGGAGAGGTATGTCTGAGTTCCTATTACATTTTGTTTTTATCTTAACTGATACAACAGAGCGGTTGGAAAATCCCAGTGGAGAAAGAATGGAAGATGAACATAGTTCAGGGCAAGTTGTGGGGGAAAAGGTCCAGAAGACTTGCATACTGGCCGTCAGTGTCAGGGACACGGGTGGGTTCATGAACAATCTAAGTGAGGTCATAAGCAATGGAGAATTGTGACAGAACCTCCCTCGTCATCGGTCTTGTTTGAATGGGTTAACCATTCCACATTGTGAACATTGAAGTCTCCACGGACGTGAATGTTTACTGAGAAGTACGCAGACAGGATGTGGTCAATTTTCTCAGATATGCTTTTAAAGATAGTAACTACACTGTTGTGGGGGCGATAGAGTGCAAATATGAATGCTGTAGTGTGAGCAAGTGCAACCCGGAAGCACATAAAGGGTAAATTAGGATCTTTTCTGGAGATGTCCCTGCCACATGGAAAATCGTCTTTAATGTAGGCACATACTCCATGGTGATGGCGATCTTGTGGGTCGGGTTTAAAAGTTAAGTTAGAGTATCCTTTAATTCAAACTCATCTAGGGAAGTAGTCGGTCCAATGTCAGTCCCGCTTAGGAATAATAGGTCAGGTTTAGTCTCCTGTAATAGAGTTTGAACCTCTGAAAGGTTGGAACATAGACCCCTGACGCTGGAAAAGGAGACATAGTAGTGGGGGTCTACGTTGGAAGTTGGAGATCTGGATTTGATCGAGTATTTTTTCTGAAAACCTTTCATGATTGGGATTTGTAGAATAGGTCGATAGACTTGCTTAGAGCAGGGCAGAGAGGGAAAGAAGAGAAAAAGAGGTGAAGAAAACTTTTTTTGTAGCACATAAGGTAAAGACGTAACAATTACCCACTAATATGGTATCGAGAGGCCCCACCAGAAGCTACTGCATGGTTCAGAATCCATTCACCAAATGGCAATACAGCAGCCTTAGTACTTTGCATCTGCTGATAGGACAGCCTCTTTAGTGATTAATCCAAGGTTCGGGTTCCTGATTATCAGGCAGATAACATCAGCCCAGTTGAAATGTTTACCTCCAGCACCCTTACTAGTTACATGGCCATAAGGATAGACAAAGAAAGGGAATTTCCAACATCTCTGACAACTGTTCACACTAAATACTGCCAACCTAGTAAACAGCTTTTTCTTCTCCCTTTGTCAGAAAAATCACTCATTGAAAAAAATGAGGACTGAGGGACAAATAAGTAGAAGCGAGAGTAACGAGAACTGCCGAAGCCATATAAGCGGGTTGTCATAATTCAAGTAGAAATAAGTGTATTTAAACAAAAAAGAAGTTTTGAATGAAGCATGCAGCTGTACAACAATAATGAAACTTGGAAATCTTCAAGAAAACTCTTTAAGAAAATAAAGCTGATCTCTCTTCATGGAATTAAGAAAAAGCGTTCAACTTCAGTACAAATGGAACATTATTTCCTGTCGTTTGACACTCTCCGACGTTTTACTGTTTACGTCTGCTGATTAGGTATTTATAGATACTTAATTTCCCTCAATTTTCTTTATGTATTTTCATCTCAAATAAGGCATGTATTTACTAGGAACGTAAGGGGCCACTATTTCGGATCATACCCAACAGGAAACAGAGAAGAAATGAGCAGCAACATATCTGTTCACATTAAATTTAAATTTTGCATGTCAGTACCGTCAGGTAAGCAGGTAACGGGGAGGGAATTCTAGAGTCTAGCAGTCCAGGAGAAGAAACTATTAGAGTAGAAGGCTTTCCGGCATTTAGGGACCTCAACAGTACAGAGATGGGATTTACTGCTTGTTGGGAATATGTAGGTCAAGGAGCGGGGGCACAGGCGCTACGAATCCATCAGAGCACATTCCATTAAAATACTTGTAAAACAGACACAGGGATGCGACATTGCGATGACGAGACAAGGATTGTAGTCTGGTCGATCTGTAAAACATATTACATTCCAGCACAAGTGATTACTTTAATAATAAAGATTTAGGTTTTAAACTTTAGAGTTCATGTTGCAGCCTAAATCTAAGTTCAGCCATGTTTATGTGTCATAAATTACGAAACGCGTGTTAGTAGATTATTTAAATGTGTGTGTGTGTAAGGAATTTGCGTTTTGTGGTTTTCTTACATGAGTAGATCAAATGGAAGTATTTCGCCGCAATGTATACCAATCTATCAGCAGTGCAACATGTCAACCGAGTTAGAATGTGCATCCCAGCTGCTACGTTGTTGGACACCTCCTACCAGAGCACTAGCTAGAAGCCATGGGACAGGTTCAACCCAAAACACCTGAACTTCTTTGATGGCTTGCCCAGTAGGTAGAAAACAAAAAAATCGATTGCATGACATCTAAGCCCTCGCACACACAGAAATAGATTTTTTACATAGGTAAGCATGCACATGTATCTACACACACACACACACACACACACACACACACACACACACACACACACACACACACACACACACACACAAAGATATGAGCGATAACATCCGAAGAGAATATTTTGCCTGTATGTAAAATTGAGTTACCCAAGTATGTATATGGAAATTATAAAATGTGCTTTTTCTCATATTATATATATATATATATATATATATATATATATTATTGATATTTTTTAACCAAATTTTTGCATATATTAAAATTCGGTATAATGTTCATATACTAATAAAATCAAAGTCAAAATTGATTGACTGTTATTAAGCTTTATGATTATCAGCTTTCATAATCGAACATATTTTTGCAAAAATCAAGACAATAAAATATAAAATGAAAACATCATATGATGTATTTCCTTATGAATTACAATAGTTGTGTAACCATTCGAACAAATTTTAACATTATTCAAAAATTTACGAAAAATAGCTATTCTTCAGACACTAAAATACACATGCCATATATATATAGATCTACAGATATGAATATATTCATCATCCTTATTTTAAGAGATCAAGCAGTTGGACTTACCTCGTTCCTCGTTATTTTATTTTATTTATTTATTTTTTCAATTACCTTCGAATTGAGTAAGTATCCCACTTTATTCTTAGATAATATTTCTACAATTTTCTATTCATATGTTTAACCTTTTAATGTTTTTTCTATTTTATAATTATTTTTTCCTTTCTGATTTATTTATTTTATTGATTTATTCTCCAAATCTTAAACCCCTGTTTTAAATTTAAAATTCTCTTACTACACTTACATTTCACTCACAACATATACTTTAATTTTTCTGTTATTTTAATCAGGTTTTATGCATGATAAGAATTTATTTCTATGTAGACAGCTTTGTATAACATCAAACTTATTATTTAAAATTTCTTCTTTACAATTCACTATTCAAGTAAGCAGAGATTACATCTTTTTGATCTCCTAGGTTTATATTTTCTAGCTTTATCTATCATTGACCATTTTAATTTAAATTCTATTTTATTCTTATGTAGTTCCCTAACTCAATCCTCTAATGTAGTCATGTTTCTCTTATTATTTTTAATAGTTTTTTTTGCCCTATCCTTATTTCTATTCTTATCCTCATTCCAATTTGGTTCCTTCTCTGGTTCAATGTTAATGATGCAATATGGTTTTGGGTATCTGTCCTTAAAATTATATTCAGTTCCCCCTAATCATATCTTTTTACTATTATCCACCTTAACCTCACATTTGTATACAGCTTCAGAAATTAAACAATTGCCTTCCAATGGACATTCGTTATGTATCCTACAGTTAATACATTTTTCTCAATATTTAATTCACCTGATTCAATCCCAGTATTATTTACTATTTGTTTATTTTACCATTATTTGAACTTGTAGTTTTACTTAAATTTGCAGCGGTTGAAAATGAAAGTTAAAGTGGGTTCTTATTAATTATTTTATTAAATCTATTGTCTAAGTGGAAGTTATTAACATTTTGTAAAATTCTTTATGGATATTATTTTGAATATGTTCACTGAACGGTGGATTAAACCAAGCTTGCTTTTTGTACCTATTTCTCTTCTTAACTGTATTTTTATTATTATATGCTTGTTTATCATTTTTAATTTAATTCTTTTTATTCTTATCTTTTTATTTCTATTCTCTATGTTTCTTTTTTCCTTCATCTCTGTGATATCGTGTGGTTTATCCTACTATCTTCATTATCCACCTCCTATATGTATTTGGTCTTTTCTTGATATACTGAGCTAGTTAATGTTTCGTTATAGTAATCCTTATTTTTATTGAATATATTTTCATTTTGTGATATCCTAGATATTCGTTTTGATATACTGGGAATAATTGCTTTTTTCATACTTCTAGATTTATAGTCTATATAGAATAGTGTTTGGTTCAGTTTGTGATCCTGTTCATAAATATTCAATATTTTACAATTGCAGTCTAATGTTATTTCTAAGTTCATTAAAGAATAGTTGACATTTCTTTCTAGTTCTTTTCTATTATTCGGTCACTTAAATTAACTAAGTTTAAGAACGAGGTAAGTCCTACTGCTTGATCCCTTGAAGTAGGGATAATGAATATATTCATATATATATGATGCATGTATTTTAGTGTCTGAAGAGTAGCTGTTTTTGGAAAATTTTTAAATGATATGTTTAAATTTGTCCAAGTGGTTATGAAACAATTGTAAGGAAATACACCATATGATGTTCTTATTTTATATTTGTGGTCTTGATTTTTGCATATATATATATATATATATATATATATATATATATATATATATACATATATATATGGTTTTTCAATTATATTTCACCCTTTATTTATGAAGCTCGATGTATGCTAAATATAACTACAGAGCATCTAAAAATATATGAGAAAAAAGTCTATATTTCAAATTCCAAGATGTTTTTAATCTTACGCTTTATTTCTTTCAGCATGTTAAAATGTTCAATTCTTGACAGCACCCATTTCGTAGAGCAGAAACAACCATATAATTATTATGTTAACTTTTAATATTTTCCACCCTGACTCATCAGAAGAATAAGAGCTCATTAACTTTTAAAATGTGGTGTTTGATTTAGTTTCATTGGTATTTGGTATTCTCACGCATAGTATAATCATATTACTTAGAGTGTTGCCTAGAATATATCTTACAAAATTCATAATTACTTGGTCATTAGTTATTTTATATATATATATATATATATATATATATATATATATGGCATAATTGCATTGGCACACAGGTTCTCATCAGATAAGTGAAGTTAAGCAATGATGAGCCTGGCCAGTACCAGATGAGTGACCATTTGGGAATAGCAAGCGCTGTATGTACTCTTCGCTTATCTCAGCACTGCTTCCAGTTATCCTGAATTTCTACTTACCATGAATAAAACAATGCTAACTCAGAAGAAATGTGGTTGGAGATTGTGCAACTCTTGCCACAAAACATTTCACATGCAAATCACAGCACCATCAGTGATATTTGTAGACAGTTATACATATATATATATATATATATATATATATATTTGTTTTCAATTAATAATTCTGTTAAGAATCATATATGAAGAAAATTATAGACAAGACAAAGCAATATATTTGTATATATGTAGATTTATTTGCCAAATCAATAAGGAAAAACATCAATGAGAGAAAGGGTTATGTTTTTTATAACTAGGCATTTCGAAGCCTAATTCTTCTCATCAGAATATATACGTGCCTGGTATGTACACACACACAAGGCATGTTTACATCTATATGAATGAACTAATATAATGTATTACCGAAAATCTAATCCATTGTTTACTTTTTTTACAAGTTTATTTCGCTGCTGAAACACATGTAAATAAAAAAAAACACATATATTATCAAGAAAATAAGAAATCAGAGTTATTTATCGCTGTAACCGTCTAATTTGAGACCAGCTTTAGCTAGGTCTTTCTTCTTCTAGGATCTCATTTTCATTTATAGATTTTTTATATACTAAATCCCAATAGATAATTATAAAACCGTTTCATCCACTAAAAAATATAGTGCTTTGACAGAAACAGCTTTGTTGACTTTCTCAATTTTTGAGATGAAGATTGATTATTCGTATCATTTGAATTCTTTAGACTACTATTCTCATCTTGAGTGTCCGCAAGAACCTGTGGTGTAGTGGATAAAATAGTAAATTCTGCTGTAAGTTACAAAATACATTTGCAGATTACATAAAACTTCTAACCAGTCATGTCTGATGGAACGTGGATTAAATAAATGGTTCCATTCGAAATTCGGTGCAGATTTCTCACTTCAAAAAGATTTACCTGAAGAAGGCCGAAGGTTACATCGACCAAAACGTTGTGAAAATAACACTCACCATGAGGACAGCAGTTTGGAGAATTCAAATAATCCAGACTTGTAGTCATAATTATATATATATATATATATATATATATATATATATACATATATATGAGAAGTACTGTTGCCACATTTGGACAGGAGCTGCTAGAAAGACCTTATCCTACATTGACAGAGTTCACAATAGACTTTATAGCCTAGTAGGGGATGCCCTTTTCTCTTCTCTGCAACCTCTTTCTCACAGAAGAGACTTTGCGAGCCTGTTTCTGCTTTATCGTTATTTTCATAGCAAGTGCTCGTCTGGGCTCCAATTGATGTCCCCTCCCCCCGCCAGACATTCATAACAACCACTCGTCTAGCTGAAAACACTATCACTAATTTCCCGCACTGTGCCTAAACTAAACGTAGATTCCATAAATAAAGCTTCTTTCTTAGAACTGCACACCTGTGGAACTCTGTTCTGTTTGCCTGCTTTTCAGCTAACTACAATATGGGCGTCTTCAAGTCCAACATAAATAAATTCTTGATGAACAGTTCCCTTAAGTAATCCAATTTACCAAATTTCTGCTGCAAACGATTTATATGATATTGCCCCATTGACTACTATACACTTTAACCGTTATTCTCGAGTGGTCTCTGGGCCTTGATAAGTGGTGACTCCTTTGTGTGTATATATATATATATATAAAAGTGAACGTGTCTGTGTGTGTGTCTGTGTACATTTCCCTACGCAATAACTGTCAATTTTCAGTTTACAGACTCGAAATTTGATATACAGGGTACTGAGATTTGGGAAAATCTATGTGATGGATTTTCGGCCAGAAATTTGGCTGTTAAGGGGTCAAAGTTCAACAATTTAACCTTTGAGAACTCTACCAAACTCCTCCGACAATTTGGGGTCTAAACACTTGAAATTTTGAATAAAGGTTCCTTGGACAGGGATTTAACTTAATAACTTGATTTGATCCCAAAACAATAGATTTTAAGGGGTCATAATAAGGGTCAAAGTTAAAAAAATTGACCTTTTTTATTTTTTGCACAGCCTATCCTCCAAACACCCGGGCAATGCCGGGCACCCATGCTAGTGTATATATATAATATATAATGTCCGCAACGTCGCACATCACAGAAACTATTACAGCAACACACCGGAAGTTCTAGACTCGGGTTTTGAATCTTGTGTCTGGCTGTATTCTATTGATGAGCCAAAGGAGGAGAGAGCTAACTTGAGTCTAGGGCTTCAAGTCTATTGTATTCATGGTTTGTGTGGACTGTGGTGTTGTTCGATTGTAGAAATAATTATGTATCGTCCCACAGTAAAAATCTAATATAAGAAAAATGTGAGCCGTTAGGATTAAATTATTTGAATTAAAAATCTATTACTCTTCTACGTTTTGCTCCCCCAACTACATGTTAAATAGTATTACTGCTTGAGACAATATTTTCTTTTGTTTATAATAGACTATTTCAATATTTTTATTATTTTTTTCTTTATTAACTTCGACTGTTAGAGAGAGATTAAAATTAAGTATATAGGATAATGGCAGTGAGTGATCACAGCGTAAAAAGGATACTAAAAGATGGATCATGTGATTTCATTTTTTTTTTTTAAGTTATTTTTTATTTTATTTTTACCAGCACATTACAATTTGGTAACCGTCTTGGTTGTGTACCAAAGTGAAAGTTTCAAGTGAAAATGGAAGCATGCATTGCAATAAACTAATATCGGTGCGAGTAAATAAGGCAAGTTTAGATCAATAGAACCCGAAAGTGACGCTAGGCAACACACAACGGTTACGTGAATCAGTTGCTTTGAAGGTTTGGAAAAAAAATATAAGCAGCAAACCATAGGCAGCATTGACCATTTGCACTACGTGTGAAAAACTGTTTTGGGCCTGAATTAATATGCTAGCTAAAAGAATGCACATGACGAGAAGGAAGTACTTGGTTATGATTGACAACAACTATATTAGATCAGGGTTTCCCAAAGTGGGCTCCACAGAGCCCTGGACTCTGTGAATGAGACTGAGAGGCCCTGGAAGTCCTTTCTTAAAGAGGTCCAAATGCTTCATATGGAAAAATTAAATGGTTGCAGACATTTAATTATTCATCTTTTTTTCTGGAAAGAGATATATGTGGTTGCTTAAACCTTAAGTCAAGGAACCCAAAAATCATTAGTGTTCAGATTTGAAATTAATGTTTTTCATATTTTATTTTGGAATTTATCTTGTTAATGCTCCGTGAAAAACCTTTGCCCTTCTCAGGGGCTCCATGGTGTCCTAAAATTTGTGAAACTCTGCATTAGATAATACATTGAAGTCTGCTAAGCAACGTATAGTGATTTCTATCAACAACTTTTAAAACATTGCAGAAAATTCATATCACCATTCGATTTTACATTCGTTTTATATGCAGACGTGTCTTATGTGGCTTTAAGAAAGTGACTTCAAAACTACTTTATCTCTGGCCAGGTCGTTATTTATCGCGCTTTCTTAAATAAATGCACTTCAGTTTTTTAGCTTGATAGGTGAACTTTTTATAGGCACTGATGAAGGCTCTCTTTAAGAAAATCGATATTTTGTATATTTTTTATATCATGAAGAAGCTATATGACTGAAACAATTGTATGTAAATAAAAACTTTTTAAAATTAATTTATGAAAATTTGTTCTCTGCGTTTACTGAGGTATATATAATACTAGCAGGCCGCCCGGCGTTGCCTGATCGTAAAATACGCATACATATTATATTTTAATTAATGCATTTCTTATTTATTATTACAGAAATATCGTACGTATTAAACGTAACGTTTAATTCCATTAAAAAAATGAAGTAAAAAACGGAAAGAAACTGAGATATGTGAGTATTATGTTTTTTTTCTAAGCAGTTCACTTCTTGTTAGTAAAAAATATTCGAGCTGAGATCAAAACCAAAACCTAAAGACCGTGAATCAAGTAAGATAAATATTAGACCAGCTTGACACGCTCTTTAAAAAATGTTTTCAAACCTAATTATTAACAAAGAATCTGTCACGTTTCACGACCACGTATGCACATTCGTGAAACAGTTGACAAACAGATAAGAATCCGATGACCAAGTATAATTTTTTTGATTTTAATCCTATAGCAGCCCTTTTTTGGATGAAAACCTATTAAAAAAATGTCCACATGTCTGAATACTCTATATACTAAATTTCAAGACTGTAGATCAAAGATTAGTTGAATATATAGGTTGAGAAGCGTCCTCACACACATACATTCTCACTTTTATAGATATGTAGATTAAATTGGATAAGAGCTGAATTAAAATCAATTACCAAAAGCCTTCGTGTTATGAAAAACGTATATTAAAATTTAAGTCACAAAAGATAGTCTTTTCGTCTTTTTTTCATTTTTTTACTTCACTCTTTATAAAGCCTTCGTAAAAGTCGAACGAAACGTTGAGAATTGTTATAGAATTATAGCTATTCACTATTAGATTTTTCCCCACATTATATATATGTATATACTTCAGAAGAAAATTATCTAACAATCAACTGGTATGGAAATCTGTGATTATAAGTCTTACAAAATATTATTGGCAGTAATATTCTATAAGTACTATCCCATCTAAATAAAGCCATTTCACGTCATCAACTTTTAAATTTATTGAATGACTAAAATTTGATATATATATATATATATATATATATATATATATATAGAGAGAGAGAGAGAGAGAGAGAGATAGATAGATAGATAGATAGATAGATAATATTGTTTATTTATTTTTAGAAGCGAATCTGTAGTATTTTTCTTCTTTCTTTTCATTCCCTGAGTGCTTAGTAAAGAGAGAAAATATCTGCCTTTTGTTTATATTCTAGTCGCCCACATTTTCGGACGTTTTATTGGTAATTAATTGATTATTTTAAATATTTATTTAAATATTTTTATGTGCATAAAATTAATATATATATAAAATTAATATATATATATATATATATAATTCTATTATTGTCAGTATACATATATTACAAAGCGATATAACTTATTATGTATACATTTTCAGTATTTACTTCAACAGTGCTTAATATGCATGTAGAGCTTAGTAGTAAAGTAAAAAATATATATTTATGGCAATTAAGCTACAAAGAGGTGTATGTGTTGTTTCATCACATCGGGCTCAGTGCACGGAGTTTTTGTTACTGTTGATCGATATTAGTATGTAAAGAATTTTCTTCTGCCTGATAGTCTTATGGATGACTAAAGTTTCGATGAGAAATCAACATTGAAACTTCTCAGTCTTTCTTTCTCAACAAATCTTTTTATATTAAATCCATTGCTTTTTCTGCTACTCATAAAACCTGTTTTCTATATCGCTCCAAACACTTTTTCACACCCGAGGCTATTCTCTAGCTCAACAAATCTACTATCAAACCATGTATGGAGTATTGTTGTCATATTTGGATTCGTGAATCTGTGTTTCATTTGAAGTTTCTTGATAAATTGTAGAAGCGTATCTGCAATTTGTCTTCTTTACTGCAACCTCTCTCTCACAGACGTGATTTGTATAAATACTATTATAGCATGTTTTCTTCAGAATGGTCTGATCGATTCCCTAGTTCCAGCTCGTTTGACTTGTTTGTCTAGTGGTCTTCATCAAATCATTTTTAATACCTCATTGTAATACGGCTTCCTATTCTAGTAGCTTCTAAGAACTGCAAGATATGAAACTCTCTTCCTGCTCACTGTTTTCCTTTTACCCACAGCGTAGGTCTTAAGGTAAATAGGCATCTCCTATCTTTGCAATAATTATCTTTCATTCTTGTTAGTTTCTTACATCAAATGGCTTCATGCCTTGTCTCCAGCGATTTCCATAAAAATAATAAATCTATTCTAAAATTAATAAAACTATCCTACCAAAAATAAACACACTGATGAAAGCAACCTCGGTTGATATCATACAAATGATCTTGAAGGGTCAAGGAGAATAAAAACAACTTGAAGGGAGAACACTAATCAGATCTCAACTAGCAACACGCAGATAGTACTGGGATCTTTAGGAAGCTTATTGCCACCCGAAACCTCAGTTTACGAATGATAATTGCTAACAAAAAAAAAATCAATGGTAAGCGACTGTTGCAATAACATAAAATTATTTGCAGTTGTTATCCAAAACAGTGCAACACTAGCGATTACTGTCAGTGAATAAAACTGATGATGACTGGTGTGAGAACTCCTAGGGAGTAACAATAATGAAAATAATTCAGCATGTAAAATGTTTTTGACTTGTGATGGGGGTATGAGATTCGCCAATCATTTTTATAACCAACGGCTGTGCTAAACAACCAATCAAAACGTCGCAAAATTATTATAAAAATTGTTGAATTTTGGATTCAATCAGTTCGCCGTTTGCTACGTCACGGACCGTATTTAATTCTTCGCCGCCATCTTGGTTACTGATCTGAACTACGCCGCCATCTTTGTTCAACATAATATCTCAGAACTTAAGAGGTTAACTACGCCACGGACCGCATTTGATTCTTGGTCGCCATCTTGGTTACTGATCTGAACTACGCCGCCATCTTTGTTCTACACAATGTCTCAAAATTTAACACAGCAAAATTTACATCACTATGAAACAAGATAAACTCCTTCCTCGCAAGTACACATAAGATTGGAGCAAAAGTTTTTGTTGATGTGTAGAATGGGATTTTAACTATTGTACATTTTATGAATATTGTTATTGCTTAAACATATCACCATGATTAATTTTTTTTCTTTTAGATTATCAAAACATCATTCATATTTTTATGCAATATTCTCATTCATGTTGATCCGAAAATAACCAGAAAAAGGGCTCATCTTCCATCATGATAATGCTCATCCTTATCCATCACTATTGACCATATTCTCCTTACTTAACTCCCCTGGTAAACAGCAAAACAAAGTAAATACAATAAGCAAAAGTTCATCTAGAACTAGTCACTGCAAACTTTCTCACTTTCCAGCACGTGTTCTCCCAACCACCTCTGCCAACAGGTATAACACGATCAGTCGGTCACTTAGGTGTGACTGGTTTCACGTGTTATACTAAATGTCTTAAAGTGGTCTCGGGAAGATATGAAGATGGCCGTCATTAGGGTTTATAAGAAGAAAAGCATACCAGAGATGTTGGATGTGCTGTGTGGCTACTTCTCTTAAGATGATTTCTTCTTTTCTGATTGGAATTTTCTTTCTTTATCCTCCGGACCGCTTCGTTGTTTCAACGAAGGCATTTATGAGGGCATTTATGATAGACACAAGAAAGACGACACGCGACACAATTGTAATATATATGGAACATAACTATCTTATTTTACATTAGATATACAATATATATATATTACAAAAAACTTTTACTATTTAAAACTGGACAATAGGCTTTTCAAAGCTAACTAACCTAACTAGTTTTGAGGGAGGGGGTGCTCCCCCCCCCTCGTTTACAGAGAGACAAAAGTTATGGTGCTCACCTCATGACGACCTAAAAAGAAAGAGGGAGAACTCTAGGAAAGGGAATTATGGGAAAGCATTTCTTTGTATCTCTACGCACATGGCCAAATAACCACTCGGCCATGCTGCAGAGGGTGTTAGAAACAGTGGCAATGAGAAATAGTGCCACACAAGCATTTTATTAGAAAACTGATCCCATTCCATTTGCATACGTGTGCAGTGGAAGATGAGATCCCGTGAGATTCCACGAGACTACACCTTATAAATCCATGGCTGCCATCTTTAATTTCTCTTTCTCTCAGATCCCACCCGAAGGTAAGTTGGATGACCGCATAATACACACACACGCGGGCTCTTTCTTCTTTGATTATTACATTCAACTTTACAGTTTCACATGAACACCTAAATAATTTTACAAGCAATGTATTTATAAGCTCGTTGACAGATGCAATCAAGTTATAGTGTGCGAAGATCTTTATTGTCATGAATAAAGATTTTCAAAGACAGTTGTTTTGTTTTTTCCAGATGCAATTTTAAATCGGTCAAAACTTTTTTGCACTTTATCTATTGAGGTTCAAATTCAGCATTATTTTCTTGAATATAGAAAATTTTATTTTCTGTCATATGTGACTGAAAAGTAACACTGCAAAGTATACTTATAAACACACAATATTTTACCGAAAATAAAATGCAATAATATATATATATATATATATATATATATATATATATATATATATATATATAGTCAATTCTCAAGATAATGCAAGTGAATATAAACAAAATAAAATAAAGGGATTTTAAAAAGTTTGTTTTCTGTTTAATTTTCTTATATTGATTTTTTTTTTCTTTCTTCGCGTCTTATCTTAATGGACTTTTATCCCCAACGGAACGTATTGTACTTTCTCTTGGTCCTAACAAAAGATGCTAAAGATTATTATTTGAGACATATTGATATTAAGATTTACATCGTATGGCATAAGGCTAATAATATGGAGCATACATTTGTAGAAATCCAATAGACTTTTATAGAAAAAAATCGAAGATTATTTTTCGTGTTAAACATAAGCCCCAAGATCAATTAACATTTGAATTCTGTATGTGGTCTAAAATATAAAGGGAAATACTCTGCTATAATGGAAACTACACACAAGCAGCAGCGCGTCTGCTTCCGCCGTTAGGTGACGGGATTATGAAGGAAAAAGAAAAGTAAAACTTGAGTTTATAAATGGACTCTGTCTGTCTGTCTCTCTCTCTGTATATATATATATATATATATATATATATATATATATATATATATATATATATATATATATATATATATACTAGCAGTGGAGGGGATGTTACCAGGTCGTAAAATACGGTAAAAAAAAAACAAAAAAAAACGGAGCTTGGTTGTCATCAGCATAAAGCGAAACCAAAATTGTGTAAGCAAAAACCAAAAAAAAACAAAAAAAATGCCCCGTGGTGAACCCGAACTTGCAAAATTTAAGTTCGTACACAACAGATGTTATGACGTTGCAAATTCAGCTTTTTAAAATGAAACAACAAATTGACCGTTCGCGCATGCGCGATTAAGAAACAGCATCGATACTAAGGTTTTTACCTGAACTCCCTTTTAACCAAATGACATTTCTACATGAAATTGACGATTTTTTCTCATTTTTCGATATTATGTGTCCAAGATATCGTTCTTTCTAACGAAACCAGGTTCGTACCTGTTCGATGCGAATTACAAAAGTTTTTAGCGGATATACAAACACCCAAACACGCACACAGACGGCTGAGATTTATATAATAGATCGCATTAATTTGTATATGAAAGGAATAGCGGCTATAAGAAAAATGATTTGGAGAGGACAATTCATACCAACCCTACTTAACTAAATAGTTAAGAAGGGTTGGTATGAATTGCAGAGTTTGTGAGAAGACGTTCTGATATATTTACATTAATGAATATATAAATAAAAATAATATTGTAGAACATATAGTGCAGGTCAAAGTGCAAACGATATTTCACTGGAGAATTCAAACAGAACAGGATGCATCAATAAAAATTAGCACAACATTGGTTCAATAACATGATGGACGGACATATTTTGCTTTACTTGCGAGAAAAAAAACATCTAAAGAACTCTTTCACTCTCTAGTGAAGGATGATTTCATCCGAAATTTATAAGAAATATTCCAATGTAAAAAAAAAAGAAAACAAAAGGTTTGCATCAAATCAGTATGTCTGTTCATTCAAATTCTTTTTAATTTATTGACAAACTGGTCGGGGTACCCGGCGTTGCCCAGGTGTTTGGAGGTAGGTGTTGAGCAAAAAAAAATAAAATAAGTGCTAGTAGGCAGGCAGGTTCGACCCATACCGTGTAGGAGGAAAAGACTGAAAAATAAAAGTGACGTCTTTGCCGTTGCGTCCATCGCCAAACCAGAAGTGGCGAAGGTTTGAATTAAGGCTAGTCAATCAAAAAGAGGGGATAACTTTCGAAATATCTGCGAAAAGAGAGACCCCCCCCCCCTGTAGAAAAGTGCCCAGTTGAGGGTGAAGGAATTAATGTTTTAGCCAATTTTTCGATATTTGTCGATACCAATCTCGTGAAAATCCGTCGCCTCTGTCAAAGGTTTTAGGTAGACATACATACATATATACATACATACATTTAAACAAACATGTGAGATTTATATAATAGATTAGCAGACTACCGGCGTTGCCCGGTCGTAAAATATGCATAAATATATTTTAATTAATACAGAAACTGAGACATGTGCATGCAAGTATTATGTTTTCTTTTTTTTTCTAAACAGTTTACTTGTTGAAAGTAAAAAAAAAATACTCGAGCTAAGATCAAAACCCAAACCTAAAGACATTGAGTTAAGTAGAATAACCATTACACCAGTTTGCCAAGATCTTTACAAAGTGTTTTCAAACCTACTTAATCTTAATAAAGAATCTGTTATGTTTCACGGCCACGCATGCACATTTATAAAACAGCAAACAGATAAAAATCCGATGAGGCCCACATACCAATGTTTCAATTTTTACTCCTGAGCAGCCTATTTTTCTAGATGAAAAGTTTTCCACGTGTCTAAATGCTCTATATACCAAATTTAAAGTCTGTAGATAAAATTCGTTGAGTGCATAGGTTTGGAAGTGTCTTAACATGCACACACATTCTCACTTTTATAGATATATAGATTAATTATATTGATTTGCATAGTACGTTAATGTGTTACCCATAAGCAAAGTTACAATCTCTTATTATTATCAAATAAGTGCACAGCACTATCTAATAGATAATGAAGTGTGGAGTACCAGATCTACTCTCTCCCTCAGGTTAGTGATTACTATATGTGGCACGCGTGAAAAGCAAATTGTTGCAGGTGATATTTCAATTTTCCTTTTTTAAAGTTATCTTGTTTAGAAGAAGCGATACCGAAAAGTAAGACGTTTTCAGAGGACGTGATAACCCAGTCTAGAGTACTATTTCGACCATAGATAAGGGGGAGTAGAGCTATGTCCCTATATTTCTGAAAGGGTATTAGTGAAAGCATTATAATGGCAGATTCATACGTATATATATATATATATATATATATATATATACATACGAGAGTCATTCCAGAAGTAAAGCCACCTATTTTTAAACACAAAAACTAAAATGTTGAAGAGTTACGAAGACGGGGATGGTACCATTAAAACAGGTAACATTTTGTGCTCCAGAATTTATTTTGCTACATAGTCACCATCATTCTCAATGCACTTTTGCCAGCCTCTTTTGATACGCTGCTCATAAAAGCCTGCCATATGTTCTGCCACTCATATCTCTGTTGCCACTCTGAAATCGACGAACCCATCTCTTAACTGTAATGACATCAACTGCACCGGTTTCATTAACGTTCAGTAGGTGCTGCTGAATGTTGATCGGTTCAATTTTTTTCTGCATGGAGGAATTCAGTGATGCATCTGTTTCTGACGCATGTCCATGACAGAGATTGCGTTGTATTCTTGGGGGCTCTGTATGACATGGAGGGGTGTATATTGAGTGTATATAAAACAGGTATATATTAGGTTGGTGCAAAAACTATTTCGTTTTCTTACGTTCAACTATAGATATAAAGACAACATTATTTTTGCTCCAACCTAATATAAGTGAAGGGACCAAAACCGTGTACATGTTATATAGTCGTCTATATAATGTTCATTGCGTGTGTGTGTACATTTTTTCACACATATAATAAACAGATAAAAATCCCTTCATCAATAGTTCAACAAACTGGGCAAATAGTACTTACCCAGACAAGGAAAGGACATATTTTTGGTCGGAACCATTGCTGTTTTGTTCCAAACGCACTTCTAAAAATGTAAGTCATTTTCTATCCCGACAACTCAGACAACCAAATTGTTTTTCCACATTTACATTTATTCCTGTTGTGACTATTTTGTTCTGTGGTTGCACGTCATTCCTTTTTCAGTTATTACATCTTACTGTATTTTCAGCTGAATACCTCCATAGCTGAACGGTTCCGAACCAGCTAATGGCCTTCCTGTCCCATTTACTCGTTCCAACTCATTCCCTCAAAACTTCTGACTAACTCCTAGCTAATTGTATATATTTAAACTAATCCTTTGTGCTTTCGTCATTTGACTACACAAAGACCTAACAGGTAACTTATCAATCACGTTTTCTCTTGACCAATTTTATTGTTTTTATACCTAGGTTTGAAAACCTATTTTGTTTATGTTTACTACATTCTTTTCTATTGAAACATGTTTTCATCCGTCCAAAATTCCTTCTTGTTATTGTTTATAGAATCTAGTCAAGTTAAATTCCTAAAACGTAATTTAACCAGATTTGTCCTTGAATTGCATTTTTTCTCTTTAAAACAAATCTAATTCAATCTACACGATAATGGTAATAATCTTCTGGCTCAGATAATTCGGCAATACCCCGAGTGTGCTAATCTGCAACAACTGCTTTCTTAGAGTTTCACACTGTCAATATCTGCAAAAGAGAGATTAAACTTTTAAGTTATGAATGTATAAGTTGTTATTATAACATATGTGAAATCGATACAACTGTGTTAGAATGAATGTAATACAATTCAGATTCATTTGCGTCTAAATCTAAACAAAATGCAAAAAATTGAAATATTGAATTCCAAGTGAAACCAATGGTATCTACTGAATTGCCAGGTCGCAGTAATGAAAATATCAAAAAAATTATGAAAAACGATACGGTAGAAAATTATTATTAAAAAAATATTTTTTTTTTAAATTAACAGTTTAGCTATTTCCCTTGTGTTTACGTTACATGTCATACGTGACAAACCATGACTGAAATCATTTTTTTGTTGAATCATAGAAATAAGTGTGACTAAGTAACTGTGACATGATAATTAGATATCATTGTTTTTAATTGAAATTGACAAAATAACTTAATTCGTTATCATTGTTTTTTTAATGAAAACTTAATTTTTCAGCTGTCAGATTGCGCAACAATAACAAAAAAGAGCCAACCAAAGTTTCACCTCATTAATTATGTCAGTCTCAACCCACATACTAAAATGCATCTCCGAATAATCCACAAATTATCAGTAGGCTATTACTAAACACCACATCTCCTTAACCAAAATGGAAACCCAGCTAGTCTTCTACTCAACTGTAGAAAACGCAATGTAAAAAAATATTTTTAAAAAATGATATCACTTTTAGGCCGTACGTGGTCTTCTGGCTAGGATCCAAGCTTACTATTGTTGCATAGGGGATTTCATATTGGGGAGACGGCGCTGATGAGGAGGAGATGGAAGACAGAAGTGAAATTTATAACATTTCACAGTCTGTGGTTTCTTATAACATATATCGTAGGGGGGGAGAGAGCTTGATCAGTTCTTTAACACCAGAGGGGACAGTCATTACTTATGATGGAGAGAGGGTCACATTACTTTGATGAGTTATACATAAAATTCATTATAACGATGAGGGGTACAAAGTTCATTTAGATGAGAGGACATAAAGTTCATATTAACGATTATTTCACACTACCTTCAATTTGATAGAATTGATGGCACGAAGACGCAGTTACAAAATATGATGTGTTCTTTTATTACATTCGGCCGGTTGCAATGATGATGGTTCCAGAAATTCAAAGTCGACTGCAGGATTAAAACTTTCTAACCCTTCTCTTCCAAAGGGGGACCCTCTTCTGTCTCCAATCTGTCCAACTCTGTCTAATCTCCTAAAACTAGCAAGCTATATTGAGAATTCATTTTCTGCTATGACGTCATGTATGGCTTCAAACACACATGTGGGAAACTTACTTGGGTTAAGCATGCATGGTTCGCACATGTCCAAACCATTTCTGCAGACAAAGAATTCTTCTAACCTATTTTTCGACCTAACTTATTTTTCAACATATTTAAATTTCCTAGTGTTCGTTCTTCTAACTGACCCTTTTTTTTACATAGGCATCAGCACATTATCAAAACCAAGAGGCCGCTCGAGGATAAGGGTTAAAGAGTGTGCAGTAGAAATTGGACAATATAGTAATCAATTCGGTAAATTTGTTAATTTATGTGGAACGGCTCATCAAGAACTTGTTTACGTTTGACTTGAAGACAACAATATTGTAGTCAGCCGGAAAATTCAGTTTTCATAAAAAAGAATCAAACAATCAAAATTCCTTTTACTCAACAGATCTACTATTTTATATTAAATTGAACAACGCAAATTCCTTCCTGAATCTATTTCCGAACCTTGCTTACCAGGTTCGAATCTCGGTCTATCTAATCTCATTTTTACTTATTTAATGTTTTTCTTGCTTACAAGAAAAGGGAACCTTTCTTGTAACAGTATATGTTCTGTATAAAGATGGAATAATGATATCCAAGCGGTTCCCATTACACCAGGCGTTCATACAATGGAAATATGTCACAAACTCCTTTAAAGATATTGGAGATAAACCGTAATAATATATTCTGACACTACATTAGCAAGATTACTTAGATAAATACTTTTACAGTTTTAACAAAATGGCTGTGATAATATCCCAGAGTCTCCATTCATACTGAACATCCACAAAATGCCCAGCAGCAATATATTACGTTTGAAAGATGTTGCTGTGGAATTTCCAGAGATGCTGCTGGTTTTATTGAATATGATAAACGTCCTTGGTATGGCTACAGGGACTTTGGCTCTGGAATATGGCCAAGGCTACTTTGGGAAAAGTTTGAAAACTTGGTAGAGATTTACCTATTGTGAAATGCGATGTTGACATTAAATCTCTTTTTTAGTCTGTATATGTGACAGGCCCGATTCAAAATAGAAGACTCAGGATCAATATTTTTGTTTTAAAGAACGTAGGAAATCTAAGCGGCATCCTGCATAGAGTCGACCCACCAGCTAACTAATGTATTGTACAATAGAAATGTATTTTCAGATGTCCGGATGGAAACTAAAAGGGAGATTATTTAAATGTTAAGATAATTAAGTTATCCCCTTTGACTTGCACAATCGTTGAAGATAAAGATTAAAAATGGTTGCGCTAGTGTTTAATTGGTAGATTAGTGATACTGGATACTCATCATTCAGCTAGAAATAAGTAGGTGGCAGGAGTTGCCTATGGTTGATTAGTTCTGAGAAAATCTTAGTGCTGAACAGTTAAACAGAGGAATTGTGGTGTGATCCCTTGCTTTGATAGCATCTTTGGATATTGCCAATAACAACACTAACATTGAATATGAATTGGCTTTAAAGATATGTTTTAGTGAAGAAAGAAAATGAACGATATATACACACGTGCATATATAATAAAATAGAAATAAATGAAGCATTAAAAAAATGGAAAGGGTCACCAAGTAGCAAGTGCTACCTAAAACAAGCAGAGTTTTGTAAAATAGAAATTGAGAAAAGAAATTTTACGACAAAGCATTTTTATATAAGAGGACAGAATATAAAAAATGACTTAATAAATGTTCATTGTGTTTGGTGAATATAAGACAGGTATATATGTTAGGTGAAGAAAGTTTAGTTAGTCACAAATCAAAACGTTCATCGTATGAATAACACGTTTTCCGACGAACTGCAAGCACTCATACCCCCTCGACGTAAATACCCCCAACAAACCCGACAAGCTCCGACGAACTGCAAGCACTCATACCCTCTCGACGTAAATACCCCCAACAAACCCGACAAGCTCCGACGAACTGCAAGCACTCATACCCCCTCGACGTAAATACCCCCAACAAACCCGACAAGCTCCGACGAACTGCAAGCACTCATACCCCCTCGACGTAAATACCCCCAACAAACCCGACAAGCAGTTAAATCACACCCTTTCACAGTAGAGATCCCTAGATGTAAGTTGATATACATATGTGAGTATTTGGCAGCGTGGCACTGTATGTATGTGTGTTGGTTTACCTTGTTCTTGTTAAAGTGTGACTATCAATTTGTTTGTTTTCCTGATTCTTGCTAGTGTGTAGAAATGTGCGCACAAGATAATGAACAATATATACGTATGTGCGTGCATAATAAAATGGGAATAAATGAAACATTAAGAGAATAGAAAGGGTCACCAGATGGCAAGTGCGAACTAAGACATAAAAATTTTGGAAAAGAGAAATTGAGAAAACGAAATTTTATGACAAAACATTTTTTATACAAGAGATAAGAATATAAACGTTTCTTTCAATTCAATTCATAGAAAAATCACGTATCTGGTGTAAAACGTTGGTTTAGTTGTCACAAGTTTAAATTTTCATAGTGTGAATAGCGGCATATATAAGTACTATGTGTATGTGAGTGTTTGGTTTACCATATTCTTGTTAGTTGTGAGTAGTAGTTTGTCTCTGTTCGCCTGACTCAGTATGTAAACGTGTGCACAAGGTGAAAGATGCTGGTATGCGAGTCATCAAGTATTTTTCTTTTGTGATTTGCCTTACTCCCGGTGGAGGTGAAGGATGTTAAAGAGCAGACATTTTGGTGTCTTTCAGGTGCGACTTCAGAATCCTTTGTGTCTTTAGATTTTAGCTGTTTGTTTTATAGTAGTTCCTAACTTCGCACTGTTTACTACATTTGTGTTACTTTTTTTTGGGGGGGGCATGTTCATTGGTTGAAAATACTTTGAGTTAACACCACATTAAAATTTGCTAGCTTTAGGAAGTGATGCAGAGAATTGATCGAAATGCCCCCCCCCAAAAAAAATAAGAGGGTAACTAATTAGAAACATTTGTGTTTTAGCGTTCGTCCGTGGAATCGCTTTACAAGTCCATTATAGAATCCAGAGAAAATCAGCAATCATAATTATTTATTAGAGCTGTTAGTCATCATTGGAAAAATTCTAACAATTTTTGGAAAGTAAAAGTGAAAGATAAATAAAAAATTCCCCCCCCAAAATATGTTAAAGAATTTTAGAAAAATCCGCAAAGATATTTTATAAATACATTCTTTTATAAGGAAGATATTTCATAAATACATTCTTTTACAAGGAAGTCACCACTTATCAAGGCCTGAAAGCCATTCGAGGAAAAGTGTTAATGAGTACAGTGATCATTGAAATAACAGTGATTGTTTGTAGCGAAAATTGGATAGAATTTAATTATTCAAGGAGACGGCTCCACAAGAACTTGTTTACATTAGACTTGAAAATGTCGTAGTCAGCTGGATACAGAGTTCCACAGGCGATCAGTTCCAGGAAAAAAGCTTTGTCAATGGAATTTGCGTTTAGATTAAGGCACAGATGAAGAGTGGGGGAAATTGATAGCGGTTGTAACTAGACGAGGGTTTTTTTTTATAAAAGTTTGATAGGGTGGAGACAATAGATTAAAGTTCAAACACTTGCCAGGAAAATAACGATAGTGCAGAGACAGTTTCACCACATCTCTTCTGTGGGAAAGAGGTTACAGGGTGAAGAATAAAAGCATCATTTAATATTCGGGTACTGCTTTCCAGCTGACTACAATATGGTTGTCTTCAAGTGTAACGTAAACAAGTTTTTGATGAACCATTCCACTTAAGTTAACAAATTTACCGAATTTCCATTACTAACAATTACTATATTGTGCAATTTCTACTGTACATTCTTTAACCTTGATCCTGGAGTGGTCTCTTGGTCTTGATAAGTGGTGATGCCTATGTAAAAAAAAAAACTAAAAAGAAAACAGTTATGAACTCTATCAATGCAGAATCCTATGTTTCGAGCGGTTCCTCTCAAGATAACATGTATTACGTTACTCGCATATCTCGGAGGAACATTTCAAAGCATTACCATAACATTATAGTTTTGTTTGATTGTTTTGTTTTACGGCATATCAACCCTTTTCAGGTTTTTAATGCTGCATCAAGTAATTTTGAAAACAGTTACTATGATCAAATTTTTATATCTTTAAATATTTATTCGTACTATGTGATTTGCGATTTTTTTATATAGGAAAATTGTTATTTTTTGTTTTTGTTTTTTTTCAGGACATGATGGAGTTTAACGGAGGGAAGGAGAAAAAAAAACAATAAAATTAATGTTTGGTGCATTTTAAGTTAGAAAGACAGTATCTTCAGACATTTATAGTACCAGCCATAACATTATAGTGGCTAATGACACGGACTGAAAACCTGGGAATGCAGAGTTCGAATCCAGTTCATTCCACAGAAACACTTACATCAAAACGATTCATTACCTTGTATTTAACCTCATAAAATAGAGGTAAATAAACTATCACCAACAGCAATGGCCAAAGACTCTTTATCTAAAAGTACATCTTTTAAACTCCTTGGCCTAACGTTTACAGGAAACATGAGTTGGAACAATTACATTGAGAGCATTGCCAGGACCGCTGTGAAGAAGGTAGGTTCTCTCTACCATGCTAGAAAGCTACTAATGCCCGAAAGTATCCTGTACCTCTATAAGACCACCATTCACCAATGTATGGAGTATTGTTGTCATATTTGGGCTGGTGCATCTGCTACTAGTCTCTTGCTCCTAGACAAGGTTCAAAAGAGAGTCGCCAACCTAATACGTCCTGAACTGTCATCTAAGCTTCAGCCTTTGTCACATCGACGAAATGTAGCATCCCTCTGTCTGTTCTACAAGTACTTTAACGTTGAATGCTCTGACAAACTGTAAACACACATACTCCTTGACGTAAATACCCCCAACAAACCCAACAAGCAGACACTTGTGCCCCCACGACGCAGACACCCTCGACAAACCCAACAAGCAGCTAAATCATACCCCTTCATAGTAGAGATCCCTAGATGTAAGAGAGCCTTCTACTCCAGTAGTTTCTTCCCCAGAATCGCTAGACTTTGGAATTCCCTTCCGGATTCCCCAACTGTACTGACATGCAGAAGTTCAAATGTAACGTGAACTGACATCTTGCTGCCCAACTTTCCACATAGTACCCCTGTAGATTATGTCACTGATAGTAGCCCCCCCTCACTACACCAAAGTGGCAATGTGTCTTGTTTGGAGTGAAAATGTAATAAAAAAAACAAAAAAACATGAAAACGTTGGAGATAAGCGGTTAACTGGACTCAGGAAAATAATTGATGTGACTTTTTTACGTGGTGAGAGAACAACAACTATGGAAGGCAGTAATTACTGAGGATGCAGTAAAGAGACTCAAAATTCCTATCCCATCACGGTTAACCACCTGACTAAGCCCAGAGAAATAGTTGGTCGAAACGTTGTGAAACAACAACTATGAGGATGAAGATGAAAGTCCGCAAACAAAAATTGTTTTATATTTCTGAATTTTTGAGATGAGGATTGGTTATTCAGATTATTTGAATTCATAGGACTACTGTTCTCATATTGAGTGCGGGTTTTCACAACATTTCGGTCGATGTCGACTCAAACTTTCTTCACCTCAAGAATTTTTCTGTCAAACTCGAGAGTTTGGATGAAATTTCAAACAAAGCCCTTTATTTACTTCATGAGGGTAGCATGCTCTTGTTCCGTCAGCCATGACTGGATAGATGTCCTTAGTAATTCGAAAATGTATTTTTTCGGTCGTCCTCACTGAGCGTTGAACGTTCAACTTTCAGGAGAATAACACTTTTACAATTGATTTTTCCAAGAACTCCAACATCTGTGTCATGGGTCCCTGGCCGAAAATTTTTTTTGACTAGGAGAAAAATGTACTAATTGTTCCAATATTGCACTTCATCTTTTCTGTTTTTGGTCAGTGAAAGGGAAATCCTTCTACACTGGGGCAAGTTTAATCTTTGTCCAAATTCAGAGTACCGCTTTTTAGGTAGCTATATTTTCCCCCCACATTAAAACCAGTTTGCTTATATACAATTAAGTAAACAGGAACCGTAACTCTTGCTTTCTTTATTTTATCTTTTAGTCTTTCCCATTCTACGAGCAATGTTTCTGACAAAGGGGGAAAACTACCGTTTTCTGGATAAGAATCTATTCCATCTAAAACTTATCGCTGGCTAATTTTTTTTATCTTGAAGTTATTTTTAGCTCCTTACATCAAGTGACTTCTATACCAAGTCTAGAATGATTTGCTTTTAAAAAAGGTGGTGTCCAATTAAATCTGTGTGAGATAATTTATTTGATTCATGTGTATAAATCCGCTTTTTCCATTATACACATGTACAGATCAAACCCGTACATATTTATTCAGTATATAAGCTAAATATAAAATCTTCTCTTCAACATTTCCAATGCAGGTGCTCTTCACGATGAAAAATAAATGAAAAAGGTGTAATAAGCCTTTTCTCCGTTATAAACTTGATATTCACCGACATATTCCGGTAATCATAGTAGGTCGATTCATAAATAATCCATTTAGATTATTCTAGAACGACCATTGGCTAAAAAGTTGACCAACCAGTTCCTCTTGTCTGTTCTGGTCCGTTCTGATGCTTATACTATACAAGTGTTTTTTTTTCTTCTTCCTTCTAAATGGCAGGTGTGCTTCTAATTAGCGGTGCCAGTCGAGCACGGAAGCGGAAGTAAAAAGAAAAAAAAAAAAAAAGAAACCAACATGAAGGTCCATTTAAAAATGGAGTCAGGGTGTTGGGCACTAAAATATAAACTGCGTTTGTTTAGGTGAAGGGAAAATGCTGAGTTGACCAACTTCTTTGTGTTAGATCTGTTTAGAACGTTCTGCTTTTTAGATGTGTACTAGCACCCCGCTCGGCGTTGCCAGGTCGAAAAATACGCTTGAGTGTTATCTGTTAGAATTGAAACCAAAATATATAGCTCACCAGTCTCATTTCTTAACCTCTGAGCGATAGAACATATAATACACATATACATAGTTAAAAAAAAATAACCTTGTAAATTTGTGCATACAAACAAGTTTAATCGACTATTCATGCCAAGGTCAACAGTGATGTTTTCAATTTTGACCCTTTGGCAGCAATTGTTGCCGGTTAAAAACCAAATAAAAAATCTGCTACAGGTTCAAATATCCTATATATAGCAAATTACAAATCTAGACCAAATATGCAGAGAGGAGTTTGTTAGAGACTTTCGCGCACACACCCCGACAGGGTTACATTATCTATATACCTATAAAAGTGTGTGTGAGAGAGAGAAAGAGAGAGAGAGAAAGAAAGAGAGAGAGAGAAGACACATTTCAACCTATATACTCAACGAATTTTTTATCTACAGACTTGAAATTTGGTATACAGGATATTCAGGCATGTAGAAAACTTTTTAATCCATTTTAATCCGGAGAGAAGAGCTGCTAAGGGGTCAAAATTAAAAAATTGGTACAGGGGAGTTATCGAATTTTTATCTATTTGCTGTTTTACGAATGCGCATAGTTCACATCACAGATTCCTTATGTTAAGAATAAGTAATTTAAAAATACATTTTAAAGACCGTGTCACGTTGGTTTAGTGGTTATCGTACTTGACTCAGGTTTTAGGTTTTGGTTTCGATCTCAGCGTATCCTTTTTTTTACTTACAAGAAGTGAACGGTTTAGAAAAAAAAACATAATACTTGCATGTGCATGTCTCAGTTTCTGTATTAAGTAAAATATAGTATTTAGTCGTATTTTACGACTGGGTAACGCCGAGCTGCATGCTAGTATATATATTTCCATGCACTAGAACGTTTTCATCTTAAATTCTACGCAATTATGCAAAAGGTAAAAACTCTGCATGAATATAATTCAGCATAATAGTGAAATGGAATCAAATGTCTAATAAGAAACCATAAAAAAGAATTAGTAACTAACACTCATTTTTGAAAATAATATGCAAATTACTTAACCTTTATATATTCTCTCGCATATCCATTACTTAAATAATTTTTAAATAGAAAAGTAGGCTTTTAATATCAGTGTCAGAGCGAGAAAAAAAAACTCTTTATAAATATATAGATAATTTGATACTAACAGGACTACTTAGCATTGCATTAGGGCAAAAGAGGAACATAATTACTCTCCTTTTCTCTATCTCTCTTTTTCTTCTTTGTCCAGCCCAGTCTTCTCTATGAACATATACACATAGTGGAGATAACTACAATAGAACCCCAGGAAACGGCATTAAAAATTAGTAACAAAATACAGTACAGTATATAATATAATATGTAATATAATCAAATAACATAAATAACACCGTAAGGTGGGGAAAATACTGTAAACAAGGGCCGGAAAACCATTACCTTCTACATCGAACTATGAAAAAAACGTATTCTGGGGCCACCGTATCCCGGGGTTCTAATGTACAGGAAAAAATCAGAGGAATTTTTCTTTACATGATAACATTAAAAGAAAAGTGTACGTCTTGACAGCATCATATGCTACAAATTGCAATCTGACCCAACTTCAACTTATGAATCATTTTTTTAAATTTTAGATAATTATACATCCGGATCACGTTGATTAAAAAGACAAATTTTGTGGGTATTTGTTCTGTGTTTTTCAAGTTTTAACTGGACAAAAAAGAACCCTTTATACAATAGATTAATGTTTGATATTACGTCTGTATTGTTTAATAGAATCTCCATTTCTCATAAAACAAAGGGACCAACGAAAGTAACATTGAAAACTTAACCATGACAGACTGTTACAAACCTCTATCGTTATTTTCACGGTAGATGTTCGACTGAGTTCCTATCTTTGGTTCACCCCTGTAAAACATTTATGGCAAAAACTCGTCTAGCTACAAGCATTGTAAATAATTTTCCTTCTTTTCTTTCTCTGTGTCCCTGGAGCTAAACAGAACTTCCATGAGCAGAGTTTATTTCCAGTATTATTTAGCTATAGAAAAGCACCATGATACTGTCTCCAAACTAACTACATCATGGTCATTGTTAGGTCCAATATAAATACATTCTCTTTTGAGCCGTCCTCATAAATAATAAAATTCTATCCAGTTTCAACTATCGTCTCCTCTAAATTCAAGGCAATGACAGAAACCCAAGAAAACGACCATTAGTCTGTAGTGGAACAGACCCATAAATGGTTGATAACATTTAATGCTACTAAGACTTAGCTTCTTTCTTTAACAACTTTAAAATCTTTCTCAACTATCGATGGCCATGACAAATAGCACCCTACCTTTTTCTTTTTTTTTGTTTTACATTTTCACCCCATACAAGGTACATTGTCACTTTGATGTAGGGGTCTACTAATAGGGGCAACAACTACTGGGGTACTATGTAGGGATTTGGGCAGCAAGATGTTGGTTCACGTTGCACTTGAACTTCTGCACGTCAGTACAGTTGGGGAAGCGGGGACCTGGAATGGAATTCCAAAGTCTAGCTGTTCTGGGGAAGAAACTACTGGAGTAGAAAGATCTTTTACATCTAGGGACTTCTACAGTGTGGGGGTGGTATTTTGCAGCCTGTCGGGTCTGTCGAGTGTGTTCGCGTCGTGGGGGCACAAGTGCTTGCAGTTCGTCAGAGCATTCACTATTATAATACTTTTAGAACAGGCAGAGGGATGCAACGTTTCATCAATGGGACATAGGCTGAAGCTTAGATGCCAGTTCAGGGCCTATCAGATTGGCGACTCTCTTTTGAACCTTGTCAAGGAGTGAGAGACTAGTAGCCGATGCCTGAGCTCATCATTTAAACTTCAAGGTTTAACATTCACAGGTGGTCCTGGATATGATCTTAAACTATATCCGATGGTGAGGGCCCCAGCTTACAGGCCTTAGGGAGTGTGGAGCCACCCTTTAATTGCCATTGCTCCCATGTCCACTCTGACCCGGAGTGGTGGCACTTGTTAGGGTCCCAACTATGGGTTAAATAGAATACGACTTAAAATCAAATATACTATATTAAAAAGTCGTTCTTCAAAATCACCAGATTCGGCATTAAATAACCTGAATAGGGTTGATATGCCGTAAAAAAAAAAACAACCAACCATTCACAGGTACCATGAATAGGAACAAATGCATTCAAGATATTGAAAGGCTGCTCTAAAGAAGGTGGGCTCCCTCTATTGTGCTAGAAAATTACTCACATCATAGGGTATCCTATATCTTTATAAAGCCACAATTAACTCATGCATGGAGTATTGTTGCTATATCCGGGTTGATGCATCTATCACTACTTTGTATTTCTTAGAGTCAAAAAAAAAGAGTCTCCCATCTAAGTTCCACACTATCAGCCAAGCTCCAACCTCTGTCGCATCATGTTGTATCCCTGTTCTTGTTACACAAACTTTAATAGAATGTCCTCTGATAAACTCGTAGCACTTGTGCCCCCTCGATATATATGAAAAGCAGCAAAATCCCACCCCTCCACTGTTAGATACAGAAAAGTGTTCTACTCTAATAGTTTCTTCCCTCAAACTGCTAGACTTTGAAATTCCTCCTGTTTCCTGCTTCCCTGACTGTATTAACTTGCAGAAGTTTAAATGCAGTGTGATTAGACATCTTGCTTCTTAACTCTCTACAGTCCCTCGTTAGATACGGCCCCAAATAGTATCTACTTACGTCCGAAGTGACAATATGCCTTGTTTGAGGTGAAAAGGATTAAAAATAGACAAAATTTCTCACTGTCCTTCTGACAAATTAATTAACCATTATTCTCTAGGGGTTTTTATGCCTTGACTTACTGATAAAAATAAAAACAGGAAAAATTTTGACATATCGACAGTCTCTTAGACAGAAATGTGGACGCATTTAGACTGATCAACCAACGGACAAAGTCTCTTATGGAATTGCGAGGATGCATCTAAAATTTGACTAATCAGACCAAAAGGCAAAATTTGTTGAAATTATTTGAATGAGGTGTCGGCTAAATATTATGCATGAATAAAGCAAGAGTCTTCACATTTCTAGAAGTTACTGTCGTTAGAACCTTTGGTTCAGCTTCTGATCTTTGAGATTTTATGGAAACGTGTATTTTTAATTTCTTCTTCGGGTTCTTCTCGTTTTTCACCCCTGCTTCTTATCTTCTTCTTCATCTATTTTATTTTCTTCCTCATCTTCCTTCTACTAGTATTTCTACTTATCATCCCTCTTCTTCTTCATCATCTCCATTCTTGTCTTTCCTCCTCATTACCCCTTCTTCTAATCCCCCATCTCGTCTTTCCTCCTCCTCATCCTTTTCATCCCTTTCTCGCTATTCCCTCTTCTTGTTTTCTTCCTTTTCATCCCCATCTTATTGTCTTTCTCTTCATCCCTTTTCTCATCTTTTTCCTCCTCATACCTATTTTTTTAAATTTTCCTCCTCCTCATTCCCCTTCTAATCTTTTTTTCCTCATCTCCCTTTTTCTCGTTTTTCTTCATAATTTCATTTTTTTTCTCTCATCTTTCTCCTTTCCCTTTTCATCTCATTCTGCTCCCCATTCTCTCGTCTCCTTCCATCTCACCCTATTCTTCATCAAATGCTCTGACTGGTTAAACAAAAAACAAAAAAAAACAGTTTGAAAGTGTAGACTGTAAAGATAAAAATTATCCTGGAAAAAGGGAATCGATGTAATGCTTACATACATAGAGTCTATGACACAACTACATGATCAAGAAAGTTGATCTGCAGAATTAAAGTGCATTGATATCGTGAATACACAGCATATTCATATTCATCTATTCATCCAAAGCCAGCTTCCAGTTAGGGAGGAGATAGACCATAATGACAATCTGGGTCATCATGTAGAGTTCAGTTGTCAGATTCAATTTTGTTTTATAGGGTTTAATTATAGATTTCTATTACAATTATCCGGGGATAAAATTGTAAACAAAGACCTATATCAAGATCAAACATCTTTTGATGACGTCATTTTATTTTAGAAATTAAAAAATGATAAAAGTGTTAATATCAATGATATTAATTATGGTTCACGTCAGGGAGCATGAATACACAAGGGTCCATTTTAATTATTTCTTGCAAAACACTGAAGGTCCCAGTTAGTATATATAACGACTTAATTTACTCACATAAAATTAATATACGAAAGTATAAATTTATGCGTAAACTTTAAGTATTTACTTCAAAAGTGCTCAATACGTAGGTAGAGCTAGTTAGTAAGTTATAAAATATATACGGCGATTGAGCTACACCAAATATTCCGCGTTTCATCCACTCTAGGACTCTTCAGGCTTATACACATAAGTGGATGAAACGCGGAATATTCGGTGTAGCTTAATCGCCGTATATATTTTATAACTTACTATGTATATATATATATATATATATATTTTATAACTTACTATGTATATATATATATATATATATATATTTTATAACTTACTATATATATATATATATATATATTTTATAACTTACTATGCATATATATATATATATATATTTTATAACTTACTATGTATATATATATATATATATATTTTATAACTTACTATGTATATATATATATATATATATATTTTATAACTTACTATATATATATATATATATATATTTTATAACTTACTATGTATATATATATATATATATATATATATATATTTTATAACTTACTATATATATATATATATATATATTTTATAACTTACTATATATATATATATATATATATATTTTATAACTTACTATATATATATATATATATATATATATATTTTATAACTTACTATGTATAAATATATGTATATATATATATATATATATATATATTTTATAACTTACTATGTATAAATATATGTATATATATATATATATATATATTTTATAACTTACTATGTATAAATATATGTATATATATATATATATATATATATATATATATATATACTAGCTGTATATACCCGGCGTTGCAGGTTAAAACAGATTGACATGCAGAGGGTTTCGTCACATACTATTTAAGATAAAGTGAATATTCTAACTTCTTATGGTTTTCCTGAAAGTAGACCGCATGCTGGATTTATGGAAGCATAAGACATCTATTTTCGTCCATGGAAATTAAATGGGAAATAACGCTCATAACTTAAATGGTGAATAACCCTCACAACTTCAATAAATAAATTTACTTACGTTTTTAAAGACTACTGGTCTTGTATAATAGAAATTGAAAATAAATTAAAAATAAATAAATCAACTTTAAATAATATTTTAAATAGAACAAATAAAACAATTAGGTTAGAACAAATAATTAATAGCATGAAACTAATTATTGAAAGAGATTTTCTTTAATGTAATATGTAAATGAGGTTACTTCTTGAACGTAAATTTCCTTTGAATAAATAGTATATATAGAAAACATGCTGGAGCGAAAATGTGTAAACATCCGTTTTCAGTTTGAAAATTAATTTGTGAAATAGCGTAACCTTTTGTACGCATTAATCAAATTGTGAACAAACAAACAGACAGGAATACGACTTTATTATGATAGATATATAGTTATTCACAGACATGTTTTTTTTTCTCTATATGCCTCTTCAGTGTAGCTAGATATAACGATATTCGAAACCAAGACCTCACTGGTTGGCGTTTGCTCTACCGCTGAGCAAATGAAAATGTTATCGAAAGTGGAAAATTATTTTTACATGATTTATTCATTCTTCACGATACAATTAACCAAAATTACTCAGTTGCTTTTATGCTAAGATTTTCTTCCATACTGCTACTTACACTTTTTTTTTTTTTTTCATTTTTCTTCCTTTGAAGATTGTAATGCTGGGTATGGGGCAGCCAAACCAGCTGCCAACATTGCCCCGCTTTTTTATTGAAATCAACCGAGAGCTCTTTTTAGTATCCTCGCTGTTCCCTTAAGTGCAATTGTCTGAATCTCTTTTGCACTTGGTTCACCAGGAATATTAGTTAGGTAGGACTTTAGGTTCTTCTTCATAAGCCCTGTGGCACCTATACTAACTGGTATGATTGATATCTCCTTAAGATTCCAGTTTCTTTTCATATCGTACATGAGACCTTGGTATTTGGTCTGTTTCTCTCTTTCAGCTCTGTTCAGACCGCCATCATTAGGAACACTCACTTCAATCAAGGTAGCAACTCTCTCTGACTTATTCCATATAACTATGTCAGGTTTCACAGCAGCATTTTCAAGGTAGGTGGCTGTACGGATTACATGGTTGTAATGTATGGTATATAAGTCATTTCCAACTGTTCTTTTAGGTTGATGTTCCCAGGACTTGCTGCTAAAGTTTATATGCATAACAAAATTTTGAAGTTTCATACAATCTCTCTCTCACACACACACATTATATTCAGAATGAGAGATTATATAATTATTTCCACAGCCAAACACTGTCGCATCTAGCAAGAGTTATGACAGACAATAAACCGGAAGTCCAAGACTCGATTTTCGCCCTTATTTTGTTGTATATTGATTTTTATTGGAGGGGATGATATATTAAAACGTGTCATGTGTTATCTAGTGGATGTCAGATATTGTTCTTTTAACAGACAAATAATAAACGTATAAATCGTATGTATGTTGCATAGCCAGGAGGACATGATATTGACGTGTAAACTGAATCGAGTTGTATGAGACTTATCACGCGGGATATTTTTACAGTTCATATGTAAGAAGAAGAATATATGCTTCATACCTTTTTTCTTGAAGTGTTCTTCTGTGTCTTCCCGCTGCTCCATGACGAACCATGAAGCGATTAGCACCATCCAATTGAGACATCTGTTCTTATTTGTGAAACCATTAAAACAACTCTTTATATTTTTATAATATAAGTTTATTACAGTTGTCTCAAATGGCTTTCACAGGATCGTCAGTTCGTCTACATTTCTATTCTTACAGCTCGCTCCCTAGCTGTCTGTCCACCCCTGTCTAGACGTCTGTCTGCTCTGGTGGTCAATCCTCAACTTTCTCAATCTCTCCAAAACTAACTACATCATGTGTTCTCTTACGTCACCTAATTACGTGTCTCAGAACAACCTAATGCACAACTAGTTATTTGTTTATTCAAAACCCCCAAATAATGTTTACATATATTTTCTATTTTCACATTCCTTTTGCGATTCACACGTCAATCATTTCTTCTGCAATTTTATTGTTTATTCTTCTAATCAT